>NW_028323011.1:227500-257500 GCF_047325235.1 Durio zibethinus | reverse complement strand
AAGGGCCAACGTGAGCCGATGGTGGTCGAGGCAACCGCCCGCACCAGCTCGAGGCATGTGCCCACACCAAGGCCCGGCATGTATCGATGGTGTTCGACGTAGGGGCCATCTTCTGCTGATGGTGGTCGAGGCAAGAGCCCGCACCAAGGGCCAGCGTGTGCCCATGGTGCTCGAGGCAACCGTCCGCACCAGGGCCCAGCGTGTGCCGATGGTGGTCGAGGCAACCGCCCGCACCAGGGCCCAGCGTGTGCCGATGGTGCTCGAGGCAACCACCCGCACCAAGGGCCGGCTTGTGCCGATGGTGTTCGAGGCAACCGCCCGCACCAGGGCCCAGCGTGTGCCGATGGTGGTCGAGGCAACCGCCAGCACCAGGGCCCAGCGTGTGCCGATGGTGGTCGAGGCAACCGCCCGCACCAAGGCCGAGCGTGTGCCGATGGTGGTCGAGGCAAGCGCCCTCACCAAGGCCGAGCGTGTGCCGATGGTGGTCGAGGCAACCGCCCGCACCAGGGCCCAGCGTGTGCCGATGGTGGTCGAGGCAAGCGCCCGCACCAAGGCCGAGCGTGTGCCGATGGTGGTCGAGGCAAGCGCCCGCACCAGGGCCCAGCGTGTGCCGATGGTGGTCGAGGCAAGCGCCCTCACCAAGGCCGAGCGTGTGCCGATGGTGGTCGAGGCAACCGGCCGCACCAAGGGCCGGCGTGTGCCGATGGTGGTCGAGCCAGGAGCCCGCACCAAGGGCCGGCTTGTGCCGATGGTGTTCGGGGCAACCGCCCGCACCAGGGCCCTGCGTGTGCCGATGGTGCTGGGGGCAACCGCCCGCACCAGGGCCCAGCGTGTGCCGATGGTGCTGGGGGCAAGCGCCCGCACCAGGGCCCAGCGTGTGCCGATGGTGGTCGAGGCAAGCGCCCGCACCAGTGCCCAGCGTGTGCCGATGGTGGTCGAGGCAAGCGCCCGCACCAGGGCCCAGCGTGTGCCGATGGTGCTGGGGGCAAGCGCCCGCCCCAGGGCCCAGCGTGTGTCGATGGTTATCGGGGCAACCGGCCGCACCAGGGCCCAGGGTCTGCCGATGGTGCTCGAGGCAACCGCCCGCACCAAGGCTCAGCATGTGCCGATTGTGATCGAGGCAACAACCCACACCAGGGCCCAGCTTGTGCCGATGGCGGTCGAGGCAAGTGCCCGTACCGAAGGGCAGCCTATGCCGATGATGGTCGATGCATGTGCCATCACCATGCGTCATCATGTGCCATTGATGGTCGAGGCCTTGGCCGAAGTTCGATTTTGAGCCACGGTGCCCATGCTTGGCTCCAGCATGTGCTGGTGCCGCATTTTTTTCACTCAGGACAGCATCGCCGGAGCATCGCCGGAGCATCGCCGGAGTACCGCCGGAGAACCTGACCGGCGGCATTGGGGTTCCGGCGATTGGGAGGGGGGCCGGGGGGGTGTGCGCACATGATGTGCGATGGGTGCTGGTACTTGGCCTTGTGTTGGCCCCCTATCCCTCATCAAACCTCTGAGAATTCACACCCCCTTAAAGAGCATTTGAGATTTTACAGGTTTGCTACCAGTAGCCGTTAAAGTGTCTGAAATGGGGACACTTTTTTCAAACGGTCACAAAATCTTCTCTACTTCGAGTTTTTAGCTGAATTTTTTTGTGCATGCCAACAAAAATAGAAGGATCATGCCTACAAAATTTGGGGCCAAAAATCCTTATAAAAAAATTTTAAAAAATCCCGAACCGCAAAAAGTTTCGAAAATCATGAAAAATAGAAAACGAGTCATCTTCCAACGAAACTTCACGAGAAGGCTTAGGGGACCATTGTATGAATTTACAAGCCATAAAAATGGCATTGGCACGGCAGAAATTTGAAGATGTGCCTAAACCCACCAGGGCCCAGCGTGTGCCGATGGTGCTCGAGGCAACCGCCCGCACCAGGGCCCAGCGTGTGCCGATGGTGCTCGAGGCAAGCGCCCGCACCAGGGCCCAGCGTGTGCCGATGGTGGTCGAGGCAACCGCCCGCACCAGGGCCGATAGTGTGCCGATGGTGCTCGAGGCAACCTGTCGCACCAGGGCCCAGCGTGTGCCGATGGTGATCGGGGCAACCTGCCGCACCAGGGCCCAGCGTGTGCCGATGCTGGTCGAGGCAAGCGCCCGCACCAGCGCCCAGCGTGTGCCGATGGTGCTCGAGGCAACCGACCGCACCAGGGCCCAGCGTGTGCCGATGGTGCTCGAGGCAACCTGCCGCACCAGGGCCCAGCGTGTGCCGATGGCGCTCGAGGCAAGCTCCCGCACCAGGGCCCAGCGTGTGCCGATGGTGCTCGAGGCAACCTGCCGCACCAGGGCCCAGCGTGTGCCGATGGTGCTCGAGGCAACCTGCCGCACCAGGGCCCAGCGTGTGCGGATGGTGCTCGAGGCAAGCGCCCGCACCAGGGCCCAGCGTGTGCCGATGGTGGTCGAGGCAACCGCCCGCACCAGGGCCCAGCGTGTGCCGATGGTGGTCGAGGCAACCTGCCGCACCAGGGCCCAGCGTGTGCCGATGGTGCTCGAGGCAACCTGCCGCACCAGGGCCCAGCGTGCGCCGATGGTGCTCGAGGCAACCGACCGCACCAGGGCCCAGCGTGTGCCGATGGTGGTCGAGGCAACCGCCCGCACCAGGGCCCAGCGTGTGCCGATGGTGGTCGAGGCTGCCGATGATGGTCGAGGCAACCTGCCGCACCAGGGCCCAGCGTGTGCCGATGGTGCTCGAGGCAACCGACCGCACCAGGGCCGAGCGTGTGCCGATGGTGCTCGAGGCAAGCGCCCGCACCAGGGCCCAGCGTGTGCCGATGGTGGTCGAGGCAACCTGCCGCACCAGGGCCCAGCGTGTGCCGATGGTGGTCGAGGCAAGCGCCCGTGTCACGGGCTCCGACCTTAGACTCAGAATCCGTGCGGCCTTAGGCTTGGAATCTCGTCCTTGATGCCTAAGTCAGCCTAAAACACAAGCGTGCGGGCACTAGAACAAAGGGAAGGGCTGATTACGCAAGTTAAAGAGAAACAGGATAGGAAAACAGAATTCTGGAAATGCTCTTGTATTCACTGAAACAGAAGTGTTTGATGGTGTACAAATGAGGGTGGAGCAGCCCTCTATTTATAGTTGAGGCTCCAGCTACAACTTAATGGCAAATCCCTAAAATAAAGGCTACAATCATGGGATTACATTTAATCAAGATGCTGGTTCCTGATTTTCAGGGTCAACCAAATCTGCCAGGATGCTGATGCTGATCCTGCCTGGTTCCAGAAGCTTCCCTTGCGTATCCAGCACCTCGGGCCCTTCTGGATGTGGTGCGGGTAGCCCAAATGCCAGGCCTTGGTCTCATGAGTTGGCCTGCAAGATGGGCGGGCGTTTGGAGCTCGTTTGATAGGCTTTGCGCACTGATACCCGCCAGCACGCCTGGTCTGCGGGCCTTAGCTGCTGGCTCGCCTGCTGGTCTGGCTGATGTGCCTGGCGCGCCCGCCCAGGGCGTGACATTCTCCCCCACCTGATTGCGCAACGCCCTCGTTGCGTCTTCTGCATGGTACTGCCTGATCTGGTCCCCGAACTGCCATAAGTCCTCTGCTGGTTCCCAGCTCGCCTCACTGTCTGGAAGTCCCTTCCAGCGCACCAAGTACTCATGTCTTGGTTGATAGTTCTTCCGTCTCACTTCCCGGTCAGCCATAATGCTGTGGACCTCCTTCTCATATGAGGCCCTTGCTCCCAACGGTGCACGCTTTGACTCTGCCCGTCCTGGATCTCCCTCATCCTCATGGAACGGCTTGAGCATGCTCACATGGAACACCGGGTGTACCCTCGGCTTGGGTGGCATATCCAGCTTGTAGGCAACCTTGCCTACTCTCTTGACTACTCGGAAAGGTCCCTCATACCTCCGGACTAGGCCTTTGTGCAGCCCCCTGTGGCGCACAATGGGATGCAGCTTCACCAACACCAAGTCTCCAACCTGGAACTGCACATCCCGCCTCTTCTGGTCTGCCCACTTCTTCGACCTCTTGGCCGCCTTGTGTAGACAAACTCTGGCCAAGTCAGCTTGCTCCTGCCATGCCTTGGCAAACTTGTATGCTGCTGGATTTGGCCCTGTATAACCTGCAGCAATCGAACCGGGTGTTAGTGGTTGTTGCCCTGTCACAACCTCAAATGGGCTCTGGTTCGTTGCCTCGCTCCTTTGCAAGTTGTAGGAAAACTGCGCAATATCCAGTAGCTTTGGCCAGTCCCTTTGTGTGGCACTCACATAGTGCCTGAGGTAGACCTCCAGTAGTCCATTCACACGTTCTGTCTGCCCATCGGTCTGCGGATGCATGCTGGTGGAAAAGTTCAAGTTTGACCCCAACAGCTTGAACAACTCAGTCCAGAACCTGCCCGTGAAACGCCCGTCCCGATCACTAACAATGGTCCTCGGCACTCCCCAGTACTTCACCATGTTCTTCAGGAACAATCGAGCTGCCTCCTCGGCTGGGCACTCCTTGGTTGCTGGAATGAAGATTCCATATTTGGAAAACCTGTCCACCACTACCATGATGCTTCCAAACCCCTCTGTCTTGGGTAGACCGACTATAAAGTCCAGAGAAACACTCTCCCATGGTCGCTCTGGCACTGGCAATGGCTCCAAGAGACCCCCTGGTTTCTTGAGCTCCACCTTGTCCTGTTGGCACACAAGACAAGTCTTCACATAGGCCTCCACATCGTCCCTCATGTGAGGCCAGTAGTACCGGTCCTCGATCAGCGCCAAGGTGCGGCTCACTCCTGGGTGTCCAGCCCACCTTGAATCATGACACTCTTGCAAAACTTCCTTGCGGAGCTTCCCGTGCTGCGGCACAAACAGTCTACTGCCCCTGGTGTACAGCAACCCATCCTGCAACCAAAACCGCCTAGTCTTACCTTGCTGGGCGTACTCCATCAGAGCCTTGGCTGTAGGATCATGCGCAAGTCCCTCCTTGATGCGCGGCACCAGTGACCCCTCTGGTTGGCTAATGGCAGCAAGGTTAGCCTTCCTGCTCAGGGCGTCTGCCACTAGGTTCGCCCGTCCTGGCTTGTACTCCATCTGGAAATCAAATTCTGCAAGAAAATCTTGCCATCTCGCCTGCTTGGGGGACAGCTTCTTCTGCGTCTGGAAGTAGCTGGTCGCCACATTGTCCGTTCTCACCACGAACCTCGACCCCAACAGGTAATGGCGCCAAGTGCGCAAGCAGTGCACCACTGCAGTCATCTCCTTCTCTTGGACCGTGTACTTGCGTTCAGTCTCGTTCAGCTTCCTGCTTTCAAACGCGACTGGACGTCCCTCTTGCATCAGCACGCCCCCTATGGCAAAGTATGATGCATCCGTATGCACCTCATACGGCTTGGCATGGTCTGGCAAGGCCAAGACTGGCTCCTCGGTCACAGCCCGCTTTAACCTGTCAAAGGCTTCCTGGCACCCTGCGCTCCACTCCCATGCTCTCCCTTTCTTGAGCAAGTCAGTCAATGGCGTGGCTATTGCTGAGTGACCCTTGATGAAGCGCCTGTAGTAGTTAACCAGCCCAAGGAACGATCTCAACTCAGTGACCTTGGCTGGTGGTTGCCACTCCAGGATGGCGTCTATCTTGCCTTCATCCATGCGTATCCTGCCACCTCCCACTATGTGGCCCAGGAATGGGATCTCCTGCTGGGCGAATGAGCACTTCTCCCTCTTGACAAACAGCTTGTGCGCCCGCAACACCTCGAACACCTGTCTCAAGTGGTCTACATGCTCTCCCAAAGTCTGGCTGTAGATCACAATGTCATCCAAATAAACCACAACAAACCGATCAAGGAATGACTGAAGTACCTTGTTCATAAGGGTGCAGAATGTTGCTGGGGCATTCGTGAGTCCGAAAGGCATCACCAAGAACTCATACGAACCATACCGAGTGACACATGCTGTCTTTTGCTCATCTCCCTCTGCGATCCTGACTTGATAATAGCCTGACCTCAAATCCAGCTTGGTGAACCACCTTGCGCTCCCAAGTTGATCGAACAAGTCCGCAATGAGTGGGATGGGGTACTTGTTCTTGATGGTCAGCTTGTTCAAAGCCCGGTAGTCTATGCACAGCCGCAACGACCCATCATGCTTGCGCTGGAATAGAACCGGTGCACCATAGGGTGCTTTCGATGGCCTGATGAAGCCAGCATCAACTAACTCTTTGAGCTGCTTCCTCAACTCCTCCAACTCTGGTGGAGACATTCGGTAAGGGGCTCTGGCTGGTGGCTTGGCCTCGGACACCAGCTCGATCTTGTGGTCCACCTCCCTCTTAGGTGGTAGCTTGCTAGGCAGCTTTGCGGGCATCACATCACTAAAGGTCTTCAGCACCTTTAGCACCTCCAAGGGTGACTCGGTCTCCTTCTCCCTTGGCTCATCATATTTCAGGGCTGCCAAGAAGGTGTCTTCTTGTCTGCTTACCGCCTTGGCAAATTGGATGGCTGACACCACCCGTGACCCAACTCCAGACCCTCTCCTCAATGGTACTAGGCATTGGCACCGTGCATCCAAGATGCAAACACAATCGGCAAAAGGCACAAGGAGGGCGTTAATCCGAACAAGGAAATCCAACCCAATCACAAACTCATAGTCGTCAAGGGGTATTACCTCAATGGTCTCCTTGCCTTTCCAATCTCCAAGCTGTAACTCCACTCCCCGTGCTACTCCAATGGCTGGAACTTCCTTGGAGTTCACCGTCTTAATGGTACCAGTCCCTTTCTGCACCTTTAGTCTGAGCTTCCGGGCTCCATCACCTGAAATGAAAAGATGTGAGGCACCTGTGTCCACCAGTGCGCTCACCTTCTGACCCGCAACCATCAGATCCGCAAACATCAAGCCCTTTGGCTTGCGGCTCCCCTTACTCTGGACAGCATTGAGCACCAACGACCCAAGCTTTGCTGCCCCTGACTCTGGCTCCTCGTCAGACTCCCTGTCTACAGCAGCCAGCTTGCCCTTCTGCGGGCAATTGCGCGCTATGTGGCTCCCTCCACATAGGTAGCATGCTAGTGGTTCTCGGTCCCCCTTTGCTTTCCACTTGCCTGCTGATGGCTTCCTCTCGCCATCCTTGGTTGAACGGTCTCGGTCTCCATCCTTGGACTCCCGGTCACGGTCCTTCCCATTGGACTGCTTCTTCCGGTCCCTATCGTCCCTGCCCTTACCCTTGGGCTTGGTAGACTCGAACTTGTTCAGAGGCTTGAACTCTATCAACGCCTCGGCAGTGGTCATGGCTTTAGCCAAGTCATGAACTCCCCTCCTTTGTAGCTCATGCTTCACCCACGGCTTCAGCCCATCCATGAAAGCAAAGAATGCGTCCTTCTCGCCTAGATCCGAGATCTGTAGCATCAGTTCAGAGAATTTTTGAACATACTCTCTTATGTTCCCTTGCTGGCTCAACCTGCGCAACTTTGCCCGTGCCTCATCATCGGCATACTCCGGGTAAAATTGTTCTCTGAACTCTTTTTGGAACTCTGCCCAGGTTCCAATCTTGGCGTTCCCACGCCTGACATCATCACACCTGCGCCTCCACCACAATAAGGCTACATCAGTGAGATACATAGCAGCGGTGCTTACCTTTATCGCCTCGTCTTGCATGCCCATGGCCTGGAAATACTGCTCCATACCCCAAAGGTAATTGTCTACTTCCTTGGCCGCCCTAGTCCCCTTAAACTCCTTAGGCTTGGGGACATCTAATCTGGATCTGGACACTCCAGCAAACATGCCATTCCCAATGGCAGTCTTGCAAGTCACGAGCTCACTGGTAAGCTCCTCCATCCGCTGGCGCATGGCCTCCATGCCATGGCGCATGGCCTCCATGCCATCTCGCAAAGTCAGAACTTCCGCCTCCAAGGATTCATTCTTTTGGGTGATCGCATCCAGGCCATTGTTGAGAGCAGCTGCTAGCTCACTTTGGATCTCCTCCCCCATGGAGTCTAGCGATGCAATGTGAGTTTCTACTTCCTCCAGCTTCTCCCCCATGTCGCCTATGGTCACCTCCACCTTGGCCAGCCTACCGTCCATGGTAGACCAGATATCTCTAGAACAAGCTTTCTTGCCTCTTCCTCGCCCATGCTCCTGGGCCTCTGGTTGTTGGCTAGCAACGTCGCTTTGGGATGCCATCTCCTCAATCACGATCTAACCTGCACAACACAAACACGCAGAATCGAACTTGCTCTGATACCAACTGTCACGGGCTCCGACCTTAGACTCAGAATCCGTGCGGCCTTAGGCTTGGAATCTCGTCCTTGATGCCTAAGTCAGCCTAAAACACAAGCGTGCGGGCACTAGAACAAAGGGAAGGGCTGATTACGCAAGTTAAAGAGAAACAGGACAGAAAAACAGAATTCTGGAAATGCTCTTGTATTCACTGAAACAGAAGTGTTTGATGGTGTACAAATGAGGGTGGAGCAGCCCTCTATTTATAGTTGAGGCTCCAGCTACAACTTAATGGCAAATCCCTAAAATAAAGGCTACAATCATGGGATTACATTTAATCAAGATGCTGGTTCCTGATTTTCAGGGTCAACCAAATCTGCCAGGATGCTGATGCTGATCCTGCCTGGTTCCAGAAGCTTCCCTTGCGTATCCAGCACCTCGGGCCCTTCTGGATGTGGTGCGGGCAGCCCAAATGCCAGGCCTTGGTCTCATGAGTTGGCCTGCAAGATGGGCGGGCGTTTGGAGCTCGTTTGATAGGCTTTGCGCACTGATACCCGCCAGCACGCCTGGTCTGCGGGCCTTAGCTGCTGGCTCGCCTGCTGGTCTGGCTGATGTGCCTGGCGCGCCCGCCCAGGGCGTGACACCCGCACCAGGGCCCAGCGTGTGCCGATGGTGGTCGAGGCAACCTGCCGCACCAGGGCCCAGCGTGTGCCGATGGTGCTCGAGGCAACCGACCGCACCAGGGCGGAGCGTGTGCCGATGGTGGTCGAGGCAAGCGCCCGTGTCACGGGCTCCGACCTTAGACTCAGAATCCGTGCGGCCTTAGGCTTGGAATCTCGTCCTTGATGCCTAAGTCAGCCTAAAACACAAGCGTGCGGGCACTAGAACAAAGGGAAGGGCTGATTACGCAAGTTAAAGAGAAACAGGATAGGAAAACAGAATTCTGGAAATGCTCTTGTATTCACTGAAACAGAAGTGTTTGATGGTGTACAAATGAGGGTGGAGCAGCCCTCTATTTATAGTTGAGGCTCCAGCTACAACTTAATGGCAAATCCCTAAAATAAAGGCTACAATCATGGGATTACATTTAATCAAGATGCTGGTTCCTGATTTTCAGGGTCAACCAAATCTGCCAGGATGCTGATGCTGATCCTGCCTGGTTCCAGAAGCTTCCCTTGCGTATCCAGCACCTCGGGCCCTTCTGGATGTGGTGCGGGCAGCCCAAATGCCAGGCCTTGGTCTCATGAGTTGGCCTGCAAGATGGGCGGGCGTTTGGAGCTCGTTTGATAGGCTTTGCGCACTGATACCCGCCAGCACGCCTGGTCTGCGGGCCTTAGCTGCTGGCTCGCCTGCTGGTCTGGCTGATGTGCCTGGCGCGCCCGCCCAGGGCGTGACATTCTCCCCCACCTGATTGCGCAACGCCCTCGTTGCGTCTTCTGCATGGTACTGCCTGATCTGGTCCCCGAACTGCCATAAGTCCTCTGCTGGTTCCCAGCTCGCCTCACTGTCTGGAAGTCCCTTCCAGCGCACCAAGTACTCATGTCTTGGTTGATAGTTCTTCCGTCTCACTTCCCGGTCAGCCATAATGCTGTGGACCTCCTTCTCATATGAGGCCCTTGCTCCCAACGGTGCACGCTTTGACTCTGCCCGTCCTGGATCTCCCTCATCCTCATGGAACGGCTTGAGCATGCTCACATGGAACACCGGCTGTACCCTCGGCTTGGGTGGCATATCCAGCTTGTAGGCAACCTTGCCTACTCTCTTGACTACTCGGAAAGGTCCCTCATACCTCCGGACTAGGCCTTTGTGCAGCCCCCTGTGGCGCACAATGGGATGCAGCTTCACCAACACCAAGTCTCCAACCTGGAACTGCACATCCCGCCTCTTCTGGTCTGCCCACTTCTTCGACCTCTTGGCCGCCTTGTGTAGACAAACTCTGGCCAAGTCAGCTTGCTCCTGCCATGCCTTGGCAAACTTGTATGCTGCTGGATTCGGCCCTGTATAACCTGCAGCAATCGAACCGGGTGTTAGTGGTTGTTGCCCTGTCACAACCTCAAATGGGCTCTGGTTCGTTGCCTCGCTCCTTTGCAAGTTGTAGGAAAACTGCGCAATATCCAGTAGCTTTGGCCAGTCCCTTTGTGTGGCACTCACATAGTGCCTGAGGTAGACCTCCAGTAGTCCATTCACACGTTCTGTCTGCCCATCGGTCTGCGGATGCATGCTGGTGGAAAAGTTCAAGTCTGACCCCAACAGCTTGAACAACTCAGTCCAGAACCTGCCCGTGAAACGCCCGTCCCGATCACTAACAATGGTCCTCGGCACTCCCCAGTACTTCACCATGTTCTTCAGGAACAATCGAGCTGCCTCCTCGGCTGGGCACTCCTTGGTTGCTGGAATGAAGATTCCATATTTGGAAAACCTGTCCACCACTACCATGATGCTTCCAAACCCCTCTGTCTTGGGTAGACCGACTATAAAGTCCAGAGAAACACTCTCCCATGGTCGCTCTGGCACTGGCAATGGCTCCAAGAGACCTCCTGGTTTCTTGAGCTCCACCTTGTCCTGTTGGCACACAAGACAAGTCTTCACATAGGCCTCCACATCGTCCCTCATGTGCGGCCAGTAGTACCGGTCCTCGATCAGCGCCAAGGTGCGGCTCACTCCTGGGTGTCCAGCCCACCTTGAATCATGACACTCTTGCAAAACTTCCTTGCGGAGCTTCCCGTGCTGCGGCACAAACAGTCTACTGCCCCTGGTGTACAGCAACCCATCCTGCAACCAAAACCGCCTAGTCTTACCTTGCTGGGCGTACTCCATCAAAGCCTTGGCTGTAGGATCATGCGCAAGTCCCTCCTTGATGCGCGGTACCAGTGACCCCTCTGGTTGGCTAATGGCAGCAAGGTTAGCCTTTCTGCTCAGGGCGTCTGCCACTAAGTTCGCCCGTCCTGGCTTGTACTCCATCTGGAAATCAAATTCTGCAAGAAAATCTTGCCATCTCGCCTGCTTGGGGGACAGCTTCTTCTGCGTCTGGAAGTAGCTGGTCGGCACATTGTCCGTCCTCACCACGAACCTCGACCCCAACAGGTAATGGCGCCAAGTGCGCAAGCAGTGCACCACTGCAGTCATCTCTTTCTCTTGGACCGTGTACTTGCGTTCAGTCTCGTTCAGCTTCCTGCTCTCAAACGCGACTGGACGTCCCTCTTGCATCAACACGCCCCCTATGGCAAAGTCTGATGCATCCGTATGCACCTCATACGGTTTGGCATGGTCTGGCAAGGCCAAGACTGGCTCCTCGGTCACAGCCCGCTTCAACCTGTCAAAGGCTTCCTGGCACCCTGCGCTCCACTCCCATGCTCTCCCTTTCTTGAGCAAGTCAGTCAATGGCGTGGCTATTGCTGAGTGACCCTTGATGAAGCGCCTGTAGTAGTTAACCAGCCCAAGGAACGATCTCAACTCAGTGACCTTGGCTGGCGGTTGCCACTCCAGGATGGCATCTATCTTGCCTTCATCCATGCGTATCCTGCCACCTCCCACTATGTGGCCAAGGAATGGGATCTCCTGCTGGGCGAATGAGCACTTCTCCCTCTTGACAAACAGCTTGTGCGCCCGCAACACCTCGAACACCTGTCTCAAGTGGTCTACATGCTCTCCCAAAGTCTGGCTGTAGATCACAATGTCATCCAAATAAACCACAACAAACCGATCAAGGAATGACTGAAGTACCTTGTTCATAAGGGTGCAGAATGTTGCTGGGGCATTCGTGAGTCCGAAAGGCATCACCAAGAACTCATACGAACCATACCGAGTGACACATGCTGTCTTTTGCTCATCTCCCTCCGCGATCCTGACTTGATAATAGCCTGACCTCAAATCCAGCTTGGTGAACCACCTTGCGCTCCCAAGTTGATCGAACAAGTCCGCAATGAGTGGGATGGGGTACTTGTTCTTAATGGTCAGCTTGTTCAAAGCCCGGTAGTCTATGCACAGCCGCAACGACCCATCATGCTTGCGCTGGAATAGAACCGGTGCACCATAGGGTGCTTTCGATGGCCTGATGAAGCCAGCATCAACTAACTCCTTGAGCTGCTTCCTCAACTCCTCCAACTCTGGTGGAGACATTCGGTAAGGGGCTCTGGCTGGTGGCTTGGCCTCGGACACCAGCTCGATCTTGTGGTCTACCTCCCTCTTAGGTGGTAGCTTGCTAGGCAGCTTTGCGGGCATCACATCACTAAAGGTCTTCAGCACCTTTAGCACCTCCAAGGGTGACTCGGTCTCCTTCTCCCTTGGCTCATCATATTTCAGGGCTGCCAAGAAGGTGTCTTCTTGTCTACTTACCGCCTTGGCAAATTGGATGGCTGACACCACCCGTGACCCAACTCCAGACCCTCTCCTCAATGGTACAAGGCATTGGCACCGTGCATCCAAGATGCAAACACAATCGGCAAAAGGCACAAGGAGGGCGTTAATCCGAACAAGGAAATCCAACCCAATCACAAACTCATAGTCGTCAAGGGGTATTACCTCAATGGTCTCCTTGCCTTTCCAATCTCCAAGCTGCAACTCCACTCCCCGTGCTACTCCAATGGCTGGCACTTCCTTGGAGTTCACCGTCTTAATGGTACCAGTCCCTTTCTGCACCTTTAGTCCGAGCTTCCGGGCTCCATCACCTGAAATAAAAAGATGTGAGGCACCTGTGTCCACCAGTGCGCTCACCTTCTGACCCGCAACCATCAGATCCGCAAACATCAAGCCCTTTGGCTTGCGGCTCCCCTTACTCTGGACAGCATTGAGCACCAACGACCCAAGCTTTGCTGCCCCTGACTCTGGCTCCTCGTCAGACTCCCTGTCTACAGCAGCCAGCTTGCCCTTCTGCGGGCAATTGCGTGCTATGTGGCTCCCTCCACATAGGTAACATGCTAGTGGCTCTCGGTCCCCCTTTGCTTTCCACTTGCCTGCTGATGGCTTCCTCTCGCCATCCTTGGTTGAACGGTCTCGGTCTCCATCCTTGGACTCCCGGTCACGGTCCTTCCCATTGGACTGCTTCTTCCGGTCCCTATCGTCCCTGCCCTTACCCTTGGGCTTGGTAGACTCGAACTTGTTCAGAGGCTTGAACTCTATCAACGCCTCGGCAGTGGTCATGGCTTTAGCCAAGTCATGAACTCCCCTCCTTTGTAGCTCATGCTTCACCCACGGCTTCAGCCCATCCATGAAAGCAAAGAATGCGTCCTTCTCGCCTAGATCCGAGATCTGTAGCATCAGTTCAGAGAATTTTTGAACATACTCTCTTATGTTCCCTTGCTGGCTCAACCTGCGCAACTTTGCCCGTGCCTCATCATCGGCATACTCCGGGTAAAATTGTTCTCTGAACTCTTTTTGGAACTCTGCCCAGGTTCCAATCTTGGCGTTCCCACGCCTGACATCATCACACCTGCGCCTCCACCACAATAAGGCTACATCAGTGAGATACATAGCAGCGGTGCTTACCTTTATCGCCTCGTCTTGCATGCCCATGGCCTGGAAGTACTGCTCCATACCCCAAAGGTAGTTGTCTACTTCTTTGGCCGCCCTAGTCCCCTTGAACTCCTTAGGCTTGGGGACATCCAATCTGGATCTGGACACTCCAGCAAACATGCCATTCCCAATGGCAGTCTTGCAAGTAACGAGCTCACTGGTAAGCTCCTCCATCCGCTGGCGCATGGCCTCCATGCCATGGCGCATGGCCTCCATGCCATCTCGCAAAGTCAGAACTTCCGCCTCCAAGGATTCATTCTTTCGGGTGATCTCATCCAGGCCATTGTTGAGAGCAGCTGCTAGCTCACTTTGGATCTCCTCCCCCATGGAGTCTAGCGATGCAATGTGAGTTTCTACTTCCTCCAGCTTCTCCCCCATGTCGCCTATGGTCACCTCCACCTTGGCCAGCCTACCGTCCATGGTAGACCAGATATCTCTAGAACAAGCTTTCTTGCCTCTTCCTCGCCCATGCTCCTGGGCCTCTGGTTGTTGGCTAGCAACGTCGCTTTGGGATGCCATCTCCTCAATCACGATCTAACCTGCACAACACAAACACGCAGAATCGAACTCGCTCTGATACCAACTGTCACGGGCTCCGACCTTAGACTCAGAATCCGTGCGGCCTTAGGCTTGGAATCTCGTCCTTGATGCCTAAGTCAGCCTAAAACACAAGCGTGCGGGCACTAGAACAAAGGGAAGGGCTGATTACGCAAGTTAAAGAGAAACAGGACAGAAAAACAGAATTCTGGAAATGCTCTTGTATTCACTGAAACAGAAGTGTTTGATGGTGTACAAATGAGGGTGGAGCAGCCCTCTATTTATAGTTGAGGCTCCAGCTACAACTTAATGGCAAATCCCTAAAATAAAGGCTACAATCATGGGATTACATTTAATCAAGATGCTGGTTCCTGATTTTCAGGGTCAACCAAATCTGCCAGGATGCTGATGCTGATCCTGCCTGGTTCCAGAAGCTTCCCTTGCGTATCCAGCACCTCGGGCCCTTCTGGATGTGGTGCGGGCAGCCCAAATGCCAGGCCTTGGTCTCATGAGTTGGCCTGCAAGATGGGCGGGCGTTTGGAGCTCGTTTGATAGGCTTTGCGCACTGATACCCGCCAGCACGCCTGGTCTGCGGGCCTTAGCTGCTGGCTCGCCTGCTGGTCTGGCTGATGTGCCTGGCGCGCCCGCCCAGGGCGTGACATTCTCCCCCACCTGATTGCGCAACGCCCTCGTTGCGTCTTCTGCATGGTACTGCCTGATCTGGTCCCCGAACTGCCATAAGTCCTCTGCTGGTTCCCAGCTCGCCTCACTGTCTGGAAGTCCCTTCCAGCGCCCCAAGTACTCATGTCTTGGTTGATAGTTCTTCCGTCTCACTTCCCGGTCAGCCATAATGCTGTGGACCTCCTTCTCATATGAGGCCCTTGCTCCCAACGGTGCACGCTTTGACTCTGCCCGTCCTGGATCTCCCTCATCCTCATGGAACGGCTTGAGCATGCTCACATGGAACACCGGGTGTACCCTCGGCTTGGGTGGCATATCCAGCTTGTAGGCAACCTTGCCTACTCTCTTGACTACTCGGAAAGGTCCCTCATACCTCCGGACTAGGCCTTTGTGCAGCCCCCTGTGGCGCACAATGGGATGCAGCTTCACCAACACCAAGTCTCCAACCTGGAACTGCACATCCCGCCTCTTCTGGTCTGCCCACTTCTTCGACCTCTTGGCCGCCTTGTGTAGACAAACTCTGGCCAAGTCAGCTTGCTCCTGCCATGCCTTGGCAAACTTGTATGCTGCTGGATTTGGCCCTGTATAACCTGCAGCAATCGAACCGGGTGTTAGTGGTTGTTGCCCTGTCACAACCTCAAATGGGCTCTGGTTCGTTGCCTCGCTCCTTTGCAAGTTGTAGGAAAACTGCGCAATATCCAGTAGCTTTGGCCAGTCCCTTTGTGTGGCACTCACATAGTGCCTGAGGTAGACCTCCAGTAGTCCATTCACACGTTCTGTCTGCCCATCGGTCTGCGGATGCATGCTGGTGGAAAAGTTCAAGTCTGACCCCAACAGCTTGAACAACTCAGTCCAGAACCTGCCCGTGAAACGCCCGTCCCGATCACTAACAATGGTCCTCGGCACTCCCCAGTACTTCACCATGTTCTTCAGGAACAATCGAGCTGCCTCCTCGGCTGGGCACTCCTTGGTTGCTGGAATGAAGATTCCATATTTGGAAAACCTGTCCACCACTACCATGATGCTTCCAAACCCCTCTGTCTTGGGTAGACCGACTATAAAGTCCAGAGAAACACTCTCCCATGGTCGCTCTGGCACTGGCAATGGCTCCAAGAGACCCCCTGGTTTCTTGAGCTCCACCTTGTCCTGTTGGCACACAAGACAAGTCTTCACATAGGCCTCCACATCGTCCCTCATGTGCGGCCAGTAGTACCGGTCCTCGATCAGCGCCAAGGTGCGGCTCACTCCTGGGTGTCCAGCCCACCTTGAATCATGACACTCTTGCAAAACTTCCTTGCGGAGCTTCCCGTGCTGCGGCACAAACAGTCTACTGCCCCTGGTGTACAGCAACCCATCCTGCAACCAAAACCGCCTAGTCTTACCTTGCTGGGCGTACTCCATCAAAGCCTTGGCTGTAGGATCATGCGCAAGTCCCTCCTTGATGCGCGGCACCAGTGACCCCTCTGGTTGGCTAATGGCAGCAAGGTTAGCCTTTCTGCTCAGGGCGTCTGCCACTAGGTTCGCCCGCCCCGGCTTGTACTCCATCTGAAAATCAAATTCCGCAAGAAAATCTTGCCATCTCGCCTGCTTGGGGGACAGCTTCTTCTGCGTCTGGAAGTAGCTGGTTGCCACATTGTCCGTCCTCACCACGAACCTCGACCCCAACAGGTAATGGCGCCAAGTGCGCAAGCAGTGCACCACTGCAGTCATCTCCTTCTCTTGGACCGTGTACTTGCGTTCAGTCTCGTTCAGCTTCCTGCTCTCAAACGCGACTGGACGTCCCTCTTGCATCAACACGCCCCCTATGGCAAAGTCTGATGCATCCGTATGCACCTCATACGGTTTGGCATGGTCTGGCAAGGCCAAGACTGGCTCCTCGGTCACAGCCCGCTTCAACCTGTCAAAGGCTTCCTGGCACCCTGCGCTCCACTCCCATGCTCTCCCTTTCTTGAGCAAGTCAGTCAATGGCGTGGCTATTGCTGAGTGACCCTTGATGAAGCGCCTGTAGTAGTTAACCAGCCCAAGGAACGATCTCAACTCAGTGACCTTGGCTGGCGGTTGCCACTCCAGGATGGCATCTATCTTGCCTTCATCCATGCGTATCCTGCCACCTCCCACTATGTGGCCAAGGAATGGGATCTCCTGCTGGGCGAATGAGCACTTCTCCCTCTTGACAAACAGCTTGTGCGCCCGCAACACCTCGAACACCTGTCTCAAGTGGTCTACATGCTCTCCCAAAGTCTGGCTGTAGATCACAATGTCATCCAAATAAACCACAACAAACCGATCAAGGAATGACTGAAGTACCTTGTTCATAAGGGTGCAGAATGTTGCTGGGGCATTCGTGAGTCCGAAAGGCATCACCAAGAACTCATACGAACCATACCGCGTGACACATGCTGTCTTTTGCTCATCTCCCTCCGCGATCCTGACTTGATAATAGCCTGACCTCAAATCCAGCTTGGTGAACCACCTTGCGCTCCCAAGTTGATCGAACAAGTCCGCAATGAGTGGGATGGGGTACTTGTTCTTAATGGTCAGCTTGTTCAAAGCCCGGTAGTCTATGCACAGCCGCAACGACCCATCATGCTTGCGCTGGAATAGAACCGGTGCACCATAGGGTGCTTTTGATGGCCTGATGAAGCCAGCATCAACTAACTCCTTGAGCTGCTTCCTCAACTCCTCCAACTCTGGTGGAGACATTCGGTAAGGGGCTCTGGCTGGTGGCTTGGCCTCGGACACCAGCTCGATCTTGTGGTCCACCTCCCTCTTAGGTGGTAGCTTGCTAGGCAGCTTTGCGGGCATCACATCACTAAAGGTCTTCAGCACCTTTAGCACCTCCAAGGGTAACTCGGTCTCCTTCTCCCTTGGCTCATCATATTTCAGGGCTGCCAAGAAGGTGTCTTCTTGTCTACTTACCGCCTTGGCAAATTGGATGGCTGACACCACCCGTGACCCAACTCCAGACCCTCTCCTCAATGGTACAAGGCATTGGCACCGTGCATCCAAGATGCAAACACAATCGGCAAAAGGCACAAGGAGGGCGTTAATCCGAACAAGGAAATCCAACCCAATCACAAACTCATAGTCGTCAAGGGGTATTACCTCAATGGTCTCCTTGCCTTTCCAATCTCCAAGCTGTAACTCCACTCCCCGTGCTACTCCAATGGCTGGAACTTCCTTGGAGTTCACCGTCTTAATGGTACCAGTCCCTTTTTGCACCTTTAGTCTGAGTTTCCGGGCTCCATCACCTGAAATGAAAAGATGTGAGGCACCTGTGTCCACCAGTGCGCTCACCTTCTGACCCGCAACCATCAGATCCGCAAACATCAAGCCCTTTGGCTTGCGGCTCCCCTTACTCTGGACAGCATTGAGCACCAACGACCCAAGCTTTGCTGCCCCTGACTCTGGCTCCTCGTCAGACTCCCTGTCTACAGCAGCCAGCTTGCCCTTCTGCGGGCAATTGCGCGCTATGTGGCTCCCTCCACATAGGTAGCATGCTAGTGGTTCTCGGTCCCCCTTTGCTTTCCACTTGCCTGCTGATGGCTTCCTCTCGCCATCCTTGGTTGAACGGTCTCGGTCTCCATCCTTGGACTCCCGGTCACGGTCCTTCCCATTGGACTGCTTCTTCCGGTCCCTATCGTCCCTGCCCTTACCCTTGGGCTTGGTAGACTCGAACTTGTTCAGAGGCTTGAACTCTATCAACGCCTCGGCAGTGGTCATGGCTTTAGCCAAGTCATGAACTCCCCTCCTTTGTAGCTCATGCTTCACCCACGGCTTCAGCCCATCCATGAAAGCAAAGAATGCGTCCTTCTCGCCTAGATCCGAGATCTGTAGCATCAGTTCAGAGAATTTTTGAACATACTCTCTTATGTTCCCTTGCTGGCTCAACCTGCGCAACTTTGCCCGTGCCTCATCATCGGCATACTCCGGGTAAAATTGTTCTCTGAACTCTTTTTGGAACTCTGCCCAGGTTCCAATCTTGGCGTTCCCACGCCTGACATCATCACACCTGCGCCTCCACCACAATAAGGCTACATCAGTGAGATACATAGCAGCGGTGCTTACCTTTATCGCCTCGTCTTGCATGCCCATGGCCTGGAAATACTGCTCCATACCCCAAAGGTAATTGTCTACTTCCTTGGCCGCCCTAGTCCCCTTAAACTCCTTAGGCTTGGGGACATCCAATCTGGATCTGGACACTCCAGCAAACATGCCATTCCCAATGGCAGTCTTGCAAGTCACGAGCTCACTGGTAAGCTCCTCCATCCGCTGGCGCATGGCCTCCATGCCATGGCGCATGGCCTCCATGCCATCTCGCAAAGTCAGAACTTCCGCCTCCAAGGATTCATTCTTTTGGGTGATCGCATCCAGGCCATTGTTGAGAGCAGCTGCTAGCTCACTTTGGATCTCCTCCCCCATGGAGTCTAGCGATGCAATGTGAGTTTCTACTTCCTCCAGCTTCTCCCCCATGTCGCCTATGGTCACCTCCACCTTGGCCAGCCTACCGTCCATGGTAGACCAGATATCTCTAGAACAAGCTTTCTTGCCTCTTCCTCGCCCATGCTCCTGGGCCTCTGGTTGTTGGCTAGCAACGTCGCTTTGGGATGCCATCTCCTCAATCACGATCTAACCTGCACAACACAAACACGCAGAATCGAACTTGCTCTGATACCAACTGTCACGGGCTCCGACCTTAGACTCAGAATCCGTGCGGCCTTAGGCTTGGAATCTCGTCCTTGATGCCTAAGTCAGCCTAAAACACAAGCGTGCGGGCACTAGAACAAAGGGAAGGGCTGATTACGCAAGTTAAAGAGAAACAGGACAGAAAAACAGAATTCTGGAAATGCTCTTGTATTCACTGAAACAGAAGTGTTTGATGGTGTACAAATGAGGGTGGAGCAGCCCTCTATTTATAGTTGAGGCTCCAGCTACAACTTAATGGCAAATCCCTAAAATAAAGGCTACAATCATGGGATTACATTTAATCAAGATGCTGGTTCCTGATTTTCAGGGTCAACCAAATCTGCCAGGATGCTGATGCTGATCCTGCCTGGTTCCAGAAGCTTCCCTTGCGTATCCAGCACCTCGGGCCCTTCTGGATGTGGTGCGGGCAGCCCAAATGCCAGGCCTTGGTCTCATGAGTTGGCCTGCAAGATGGGCGGGCGTTTGGAGCTCGTTTGATAGGCTTTGCACACTGATACCCGCCAGCACGCCTGGTCTGCGGGCCTTAGCTGCTGGCTCGCCTGCTGGTCTGGCTGATGTGCCTGGCGCGCCCGCCCAGGGCGTGACACCCGCACCAAGGGCCAGCGTGTGCCCATGGTGCTCGAGGCAACCGTCCGCACCAGGGCCCAGCGTGTGCCGATGGTGGTCGAGGCAACCGCCCGCACCAGGGCCCAGCGTGTGCCGATGGTGCTCGAGGCAACCGCCCGCACCAAGGGCCGGCTTGTGCCGATGGTGTTCGAGGCAACCGCCCGCACCAGGGCCCAGCGTGTGCCGATGGTGGTCGAGGCAACCGCCAGCACCAGGGCCCAGCGTGTGCCGATGGTGGTCGAGGCAACCGCCCGCACCAAGGCCGAGCGTGTGCCGATGGTGGTCGAGGCAAGCGCCCTCACCAAGGCCGAGCGTGTGCCGATGGTGGTCGAGGCAACCGCCCGCACCAGGGCCCAGCGTGTGCCGATGGTGGTCGAGGCAAGCGCCCGCACCAGGGCCCAGCGTGTGCCGATGGTGGTCGAGGCAAGCGCCCTCACCAAGGCCGAGCGTGTGCCGATGGTGGTCGAGGCAACCGACCGCACCAAGGGCCGGTGTGTGCCGATGGTGGTCGAGCCAGGAGCCCGCACCAAGGGCCGGCTTGTGCCGATGGTGTTCGGGGCAACCGCCCGCACCAGGGCCCTGCGTGTGCCGATGGTGCTGGGGGCAACCGCCCGCACCAGGGCCCAGCGTGTGCCGATGGTGCTGGGGGCAAGCGCCCGCACCAGGGCCCAGCGTGTGCCGATGGTGGTCGAGGCAAGCGCCCGCACCAGTGCCCAGCGTGTGCCGATGGTGGTCGAGGCAAGCGCCCGCACCAGGGCCCAGCGTGTGCCGATGGTGCTGGGGGCAAGCGCCCGCCCCAGGGCCCAGCGTGTGTCGATGGTTATCGGGGCAACCGGCCGCACCAGGGCCCAGGGTCTGCCGATGGTGCTCGAGGCAACCGCCCGCACCAAGGCTCAGCATGTGCCGATTGTGATCGAGGCAACAACCCACACCAGGGCCCAGCTTGTGCCGATGGCGGTCGAGGCAAGTGCCCGTACCGAAGGGCAGCCTATGCCGATGATGGTCGATGCATGTGCCATCACCATGCGTCATCATGTGCCATTGATGGTCGAGGCCTTGGCCGAAGTTCGATTTTGAGCCACGGTGCCCATGCTTGGCTCCAGCATGTGCTGGTGCCGCATTTTTTTCACTCGGGACAGCATCGCCGGAGCATCGCCGGAGCATCGCCGGAGTACCGCCGGAGAACCTGACCGGCGGCATTGGGGTTCCGGCGATTGGGAGGGGGGCCGGGGGGGTGTGCGCACATGATGTGCGATGGGTGCTGGTACTTGGCCTTGTGTTGGCCCCCTATCCCTCATCAAACCTCTGAGAATTCACACCCCCTTAAAGAGCATTTGAGATTTTACAGGTTTGCTACCAGTAGCCGTTAAAGTGTCTGAAATGGGGACACTTTTTTCAAACGGTCACAAAATCTTCTCTACTTCGAGTTTTTAGCTGAATTTTTTTGTGCATGCCAACAAAAATAGAAGGATCATGCCTACAAAATTTGGGGCCAAAAATCCTTATAAAAAAATTTTAAAAAATCCCGAACCGCAAAAAGTTTCGAAAATCATGAAAAATAGAAAACGAGTCATCTTCCAACGAAACTTCACGTGAAGGCTTAGGGGACCATTGTATGAATTTACAAGCCATAAAAATGGCATTGGCACGGCAGAAATTTGAAGATGTGCCTAAACCCACCAGGGCCCAGCGTGTGCCGATGGTGCTCGAGGCAACCGCCCGCACCAGGGCCCAGCGTGTGCCGATGGTGCTCGAGGCAAGCGCCCGCACCAGGGCCCAGCGTGTGCCGACGGTGGTCGAGGCAACCGCCCGCACCAGGGCCGATAGTGTGCCGATGGTGCTCGAGGCAACCTGTCGCACCAGGGCCCAGCGTGTGCCGATGGTGATCGAGGCAACCTGCCGCACCAGGGCCCAGCGTGTGCCGATGCTGGTCGAGGCAAGCGCCCGCACCAGCGCCCAGCGTGTGCCGATGGTGCTCGAGGCAACCGACCGCACCAGGGCCCAGCGTGTGCCGATGGTGCTCGAGGCAACCTGCCGCACCAGGGCCCAGCGTGTGCCGATGGCGCTCGAGGCAAGCTCCCGCACCAGGGCCCAGCATGTGCCGATGGTGCTCGAGGCAACCTGCCGCACCAGGGCCCAGCGTGTGCCGATGGTGCTCGAGGCAACCTGCCGCACTAGGGCCCAGCGTGTGCGGATGGTGCTCGAGGCAAGCGCCCGCACCAGGGCCCAGCGTGTGCCGATGGTGGTCGAGGCAACCGCCCGCACCAGGGCCCAGCGTGTGCCGATGGTGGTCGAGGCAACCTGCCGCACCAGGGCCCAGCGTGTGCCGATGGTGCTCGAGGCAACCTGCCGCACCAGGGCCCGGCGTGTGCCGATGGTGCTCGAGGCAACCGACCGCACCAGGGCCCAGCGTGTGCCGATGGTGGTCGAGGCAACCGCCCGCACCAGGGCCCAGCGTGTGCCGATGGTGGTCGAGGCTGCCGATGATGGTCGAGGCAACCTGCCGCACCAGGGCCCAGCGTGTGCCGATGGTGCTCGAGGCAACCGACCGCACCAGGGCCGAGCGTGTGCCGATGGTGCTCGAGGCAAGCGCCCGCACCAGGGCCCAGCGTGTGCCGATGGTGGTCGAGGCAACCTGCCGCACCAGGGCCCAGCGTGTGCCGATGGTGGTCGAGGCAAGCGCCCGCACCAGGGCCCAGCGTGTGCCGATGGTGGTCGAGGCAACCTGCCGCACCAGGGCCCAGCGTGTGCCGATGGTGCTCGAGGCAACCGACCGCACCAGGGTGGAGCGTGTGCCGATGGTGGTCGAGGCAAGCGCCCGCACCAGGGCCCAGCGTGTGCCGATGGTGGTCGAGGCAACCTGCCGCACCAGGGCCCAGCGTGTGCCGATGGTGCTCGAGGCAACCGACCGCACCAGGGCCCAGCGTGTGCCGATGGTGGTCGAGGCTGCCGATGGTGGTCGAGGCAACCTGCCGCACCAGGGCCCAGCGTGTGCCGATGGTGCTCGAGGCAACCGACCGCACCAGGGCCGAGCGTGTGCTGATGGTGCTCGAGGCAAGCTGCCGCACCAGGGCCCAGCGTGTGCCGATGGTGGTCGAGGCAACCGCCCGCACCAGGGCCCAGCGTGTGCCGATGGTGATCGAGGCAACCGACCGCACCAGGGCCCAGCGTGTGCCGATGGTGCTCGAGGCAACCTGCCGCACCAGGGCCCAGCGTGTGCCGATGGTGGTCGAGGCAACCTGCCGCACCAGGGCCCACCGTGTGTCGATGGTGGTCGAGGCAAGCGCCCGCACCAGGGCCCAGCGTGTGCCGATGGTGGTCGAGGCAACCGACCGCACCCGGGCCCAGCGTGTGCCGATGGTGCTCGAGGCAACCTGCCGCACCAGGGCCCAGCGTGTGCCGATGGTGGTCGAGGCAAGCGCCCGCACCAGGGCCCAGCGTGTGCCGATGGTGGTCGAGGCAAGCGCCCGTGTCACGGGCTCCGACCTTAGACTCAGAATCCGTGCGGCCTTAGGCTTGGAATCTCGTCCTTGATGCCTAAGTCAGCCTAAAACACAAGCGTGCGGGCACTAGAACAAAGGGAAGGGCTGATTACGCAAGTTAAAGAGAAACAGGACAGAAAAACAGAATTCTGGAAATGCTCTTGTATTCACTGAAACAGAAGTGTTTGATGGTGTACAAATGAGGGTGGAGCAGCCCTCTATTTATAGTTGAGGCTCCAGCTACAACTTAATGGCAAATCCCTAAAATAAAGGCTACAATCATGGGATTACATTTAATCAAGATGCTGGTTCCTGATTTTCAGGGTCAACCAAATCTGCCAGGATGCTGATGCTGATCCTGCCTGGTTCCAGAAGCTTCCCTTGCGTATCCAGCACCTCGGGCCCTTCTGGATGTGGTGCGGGCAGCCCAAATGCCAGGCCTTGGTCTCATGAGTTGGCCTGCAAGATGGGCGGGCGTTTGGAGCTCGTTTGATAGGCTTTGCGCACTGATACCCGCCAGCACGCCTGGTCTGCGGGCCTTAGCTGCTGGCTCGCCTGCTGGTCTGGCTGATGTGCCTGGCGCGCCCGCCCAGGGCGTGACATTCTCCCCCACCTGATTGCGCAACGCCCTCGTTGCGTCTTCTGCATGGTACTGCCTGATCTGGTCCCCGAACTGCCATAAGTCCTCTGCTGGTTCCCAGCTCGCCTCACTGTCTGGAAGTCCCTTCCAGCGCCCCAAGTACTCATGTCTTGGTTGATAGTTCTTCCGTCTCACTTCCCGGTCAGCCATAATGCTGTGGACCTCCTTCTCATATGAGGCCCTTGCTCCCAACGGTGCACGCTTTGACTCTGCCCGTCCTGGATCTCCCTCATCCTCATGGAACGGCTTGAGCATGCTCACATGGAACACCGGGTGTACCCTCGGCTTGGGTGGCATATCCAGCTTGTAGGCAACCTTGCCTACTCTCTTGACTACTCGGAAAGGTCCCTCATACCTCCGGACTAGGCCTTTGTGCAGCCCCCTGTGGCGCACAATGGGATGCAGCTTCACCAACACCAAGTCTCCAACCTGGAACTGCACATCCCGCCTCTTCTGGTCTGCCCACTTCTTCGACCTCTTGGCCGCCTTGTGTAGACAAACTCTGGCCAAGTCAGCTTGCTCCTGCCATGCCTTGGCAAACTTGTATGCTGCTGGATTTGGCCCTGTATAACCTGCAGCAATCGAACCGGGTGTTAGTGGTTGTTGCCCTGTCACAACCTCAAATGGGCTCTGGTTCGTTGCCTCGCTCCTTTGCAAGTTGTAGGAAAACTGCGCAATATCCAGTAGCTTTGGCCAGTCCTTTTGTGTGGCACTCACATAGTGCCTGAGGTAGACCTCCAGTAGTCCATTCACACGTTCTGTCTGCCCATCGGTCTGCGGATGCATGCTGGTGGAAAAGTTCAAGTCTGACCCCAACAGCTTGAACAACTCAGTCCAGAACCTGCCCGTGAAACGCCCGTCCCGATCACTAACAATGGTCCTCGGCACTCCCCAGTACTTCACCATGTTCTTCAGGAACAATCGAGCTGCCTCCTCGGCTGGGCACTCCTTGGTTGCTGGAATGAAGATTCCATATTTGGAAAACCTGTCCACCACTACCATGATGCTTCCAAACCCCTCTGTCTTGGGTAGACCGACTATAAAGTCCAGAGAAACACTCTCCCATGGTCGCTCTGGCACTGGCAATGGCTCCAAGAGACCCCCTGGTTTCTTGAGCTCCACCTTGTCCTGTTGGCACACAAGACAAGTCTTCACATAGGCCTCCACATCGTCCCTCATGTGCGGCCAGTAGTACCGGTCCTCGATCAGCGCCAAGGTGCGGCTCACTCCTGGGTGTCCAGCCCACCTTGAATCATGACACTCTTGCAAAACTTCCTTGCGGAGCTTCCCGTGCTGCGGCACAAACAGTCTACTGCCCCTGGTGTACAGCAACCCATCCTGCAACCAAAACCGCCTAGTCTTACCTTGCTGGGCGTACTCCATCAAAGCCTTGGCTGTAGGATCATGCGCAAGTCCCTCCTTGATGCGCGGCACCAGTGACCCCTCTGGTTGGCTAATGGCAGCAAGGTTAGCCTTTCTGCTCAGGGCGTCTGCCACTAGGTTCGCCCGCCCCGGCTTGTACTCCATCTGAAAATCAAATTCCGCAAGAAAATCTTGCCATCTCGCCTGCTTGGGGGACAGCTTCTTCTGCGTCTGGAAGTAGCTGGTTGCCACATTGTCCGTCCTCACCACGAACCTCGACCCCAACAGGTAATGGCGCCAAGTGCGCAAGCAGTGCACCACTGCAGTCATCTCCTTCTCTTGGACCGTGTACTTGCGTTCAGTCTCGTTCAGCTTCCTGCTCTCAAACGCGACTGGACGTCCCTCTTGCATCAACACGCCCCCTATGGCAAAGTCTGATGCATCCGTATGCACCTCATACGGTTTGGCATGGTCTGGCAAGGCCAAGACTGGCTCCTCGGTCACAGCCCGCTTCAACCTGTCAAAGGCTTCCTGGCACCCTGCGCTCCACTCCCATGCTCTCCCTTTCTTGAGCAAGTCAGTCAATGGCGTGGCTATTGCTGAGTGACCCTTGATGAAGCGCCTGTAGTAGTTAACCAGCCCAAGGAACGATCTCAACTCAGTGACCTTGGCTGGCGGTTGCCACTCCAGGATGGCATCTATCTTGCCTTCATCCATGCGTATCCTGCCACCTCCCACTATGTGGCCAAGGAATGGGATCTCCTGCTGGGCGAATGAGCACTTCTCCCTCTTGACAAACAGCTTGTGCGCCCGCAACACCTCGAACACCTGTCTCAAGTGGTCTACATGCTCTCCCAAAGTCTGGCTGTAGATCACAATGTCATCCAAATAAACCACAACAAACCGATCAAGGAATGACTGAAGTACCTTGTTCATAAGGGTGCAGAATGTTGCTGGGGCATTCGTGAGTCCGAAAGGCATCACCAAGAACTCATACGAACCATACCGCGTGACACATGCTGTCTTTTGCTCATCTCCCTCCGCGATCCTGACTTGATAATAGCCTGACCTCAAATCCAGCTTGGTGAACCACCTTGCGCTCCCAAGTTGATCGAACAAGTCCGCAATGAGTGGGATGGGGTACTTGTTCTTAATGGTCAGCTTGTTCAAAGCCCGGTAGTCTATGCACAGCCGCAACGACCCATCATGCTTGCGCTGGAATAGAACCGGTGCACCATAGGGTGCTTTTGATGGCCTGATGAAGCCAGCATCAACTAACTCCTTGAGCTGCTTCCTCAACTCCTCCAACTCTGGTGGAGACATTCGGTAAGGGGCTCTGGCTGGTGGCTTGGCCTCGGACACCAGCTCGATCTTGTGGTCCACCTCCCTCTTAGGTGGTAGCTTGCTAGGCAGCTTTGCGGGCATCACATCACTAAAGGTCTTCAGCACCTTTAGCACCTCCAAGGGTAACTCGGTCTCCTTCTCCCTTGGCTCATCATATTTCAGGGCTGCCAAGAAGGTGTCTTCTTGTCTACTTACCGCCTTGGCAAATTGGATGGCTGACACCACCCGTGACCCAACTCCAGACCCTCTCCTCAATGGTACAAGGCATTGGCACCGTGCATCCAAGATGCAAACACAATCGGCAAAAGGCACAAGGAGGGCGTTAATCCGAACAAGGAAATCCAACCCAATCACAAACTCATAGTCGTCAAGGGGTATTACCTCAATGGTCTCCTTGCCTTTCCAATCTCCAAGCTGTAACTCCACTCCCCGTGCTACTCCAATGGCTGGAACTTCCTTGGAGTTCACCGTCTTAATGGTACCAGTCCCTTTTTGCACCTTTAGTCTGAGTTTCCGGGCTCCATCACCTGAAATGAAAAGATGTGAGGCACCTGTGTCCACCAGTGCGCTCACCTTCTGACCCGCAACCATCAGATCCGCAAACATCAAGCCCTTTGGCTTGCGGCTCCCCTTACTCTGGACAGCATTGAGCACCAACGACCCAAGCTTTGCTGCCCCTGACTCTGGCTCCTCGTCAGACTCCCTGTCTACAGCAGCCAGCTTGCCCTTCTGCGGGCAATTGCGCGCTATGTGGCTCCCTCCACATAGGTAGCATGCTAGTGGTTCTCGGTCCCCCTTTGCTTTCCACTTGCCTGCTGATGGCTTCCTCTCGCCATCCTTGGTTGAACGGTCTCGGTCTCCATCCTTGGACTCCCGGTCACGGTCCTTCCCATTGGACTGCTTCTTCCGGTCCCTATCGTCCCTGCCCTTACCCTTGGGCTTGGTAGACTCGAACTTGTTCAGAGGCTTGAACTCTATCAACGCCTCGGCAGTGGTCATGGCTTTAGCCAAGTCATGAACTCCCCTCCTTTGTAGCTCATGCTTCACCCACGGCTTCAGCCCATCCATGAAAGCAAAGAATGCGTCCTTCTCGCCTAGATCCGAGATCTGTAGCATCAGTTCAGAGAATTTTTGAACATACTCTCTTATGTTCCCTTGCTGGCTCAACCTGCGCAACTTTGCCCGTGCCTCATCATCGGCATACTCCGGGTAAAATTGTTCTCTGAACTCTTTTTGGAACTCTGCCCAGGTTCCAATCTTGGCGTTCCCACGCCTGACATCATCACACCTGCGCCTCCACCACAATAAGGCTACATCAGTGAGATACATAGCAGCGGTGCTTACCTTTATCGCCTCGTCTTGCATGCCCATGGCCTGGAAATACTGCTCCATACCCCAAAGGTAATTGTCTACTTCCTTGGCCGCCCTAGTCCCCTTAAACTCCTTAGGCTTGGGGACATCCAATCTGGATCTGGACACTCCAGCAAACATGCCATTCCCAATGGCAGTCTTGCAAGTCACGAGCTCACTGGTAAGCTCCTCCATCCGCTGGCGCATGGCCTCCATGCCATGGCGCATGGCCTCCATGCCATCTCGCAAAGTCAGAACTTCCGCCTCCAAGGATTCATTCTTTGGGGTGATCGCATCCAGGCCATTGTTGAGAGCAGCTGCTAGCTCACTTTGGATCTCCTCCCCCATGGAGTCTAGCGATGCAATGTGAGTTTCTACTTCCTCCAGCTTCTCCCCCATGTCGCCTATGGTCACCTCCACCTTGGCCAGCCTACCGTCCATGGTAGACCAGATATCTCTAGAACAAGCTTTCTTGCCTCTTCCTCGCCCATGCTCCTGGGCCTCTGGTTGTTGGCTAGCAACGTCGCTTTGGGATGCCATCTCCTCAATCACGATCTAACCTGCACAACACAAACACGCAGAATCGAACTTGCTCTGATACCAACTGTCACGGGCTCCGACCTTAGACTCAGAATCCGTGCGGCCTTAGGCTTGGAATCTCGTCCTTGATGCCTAAGTCAGCCTAAAACACAAGCGTGCGGGCACTAGAACAAAGGGAAGGGCTGATTACGCAAGTTAAAGAGAAACAGGACAGAAAAACAGAATTCTGGAAATGCTCTTGTATTCACTGAAACAGAAGTGTTTGATGGTGTACAAATGAGGGTGGAGCAGCCCTCTATTTATAGTTGAGGCTCCAGCTACAACTTAATGGCAAATCCCTAAAATAAAGGCTACAATCATGGGATTACATTTAATCAAGATGCTGGTTCCTGATTTTCAGGGTCAACCAAATCTGCCAGGATGCTGATGCTGATCCTGCCTGGTTCCAGAAGCTTCCCTTGCGTATCCAGCACCTCGGGCCCTTCTGGATGTGCTGCGGGCAGCCCAAATGCCAGGCCTTGGTCTCATGAGTTGGCCTGCAAGATGGGCGGGCGTTTGGAGCTCGTTTGATAGGCTTTGCGCACTGATACCCGCCAGCACGCCTGGTCTGCGGGCCTTAGCTGCTGGCTCGCCTGCTGGTCTGGCTGATGTGCCTGGCGCGCCCGCCCAGGGCGTGACACCCGCACCAGGGCCCAGCGTGTGCCGATGGTGGTCGAGGCAACCGACCGCACCAGGGCCGAGCGTGTGCCGATGGTGGTCGAGGCAAGCGCCCGCACCAGGGCCCAGCGTGTGCCGATGGTGGTCGAGGCAACCTGTCGCACCAGGGCCCAGCGTGTGCCGATGGTGGTCGAGGCAAGCGCCCGCACCAGGGCCCAACGTGTGCCGATGGTGCTGGGGGCAACCGCCCGCACCAGGGCCCAGCGTGTGCCGATGGTGATCGAGGCAGGCGCCCGCACCAGGGCCCAGCGTGTGCCGATGGTGGTCGAGGCAAGCGCCCGCACCAGTGCCCAGCGTGTGCCGATGGTGGTCGAGGCAAGCGCCCGCACCAGGGCCCAGCTTTTGCCGATG
>NW_028323011.1:210000-217500 GCF_047325235.1 Durio zibethinus | reverse complement strand
AAGTCAGCCTAAAACACAAGCGTGCGGGCACTAGAACAAAGGGAAGGGCTGATTACGCAAGTTAAAGAGAAACAGGACAGAAAAACAGAATTCTGGAAATGCTCTTGTATTCACTGAAACAGAAGTGTTTGATGGTGTACAAATGAGGGTGGAGCAGCCCTCTATTTATAGTTGAGGCTCCAGCTACAACTTAATGGCAAATCCCTAAAATAAAGGCTACAATCATGGGATTACATTTAATCAAGATGCTGGTTCCTGATTTTCAGGGTCAACCAAATCTGCCAGGATGCTGATGCTGATCCTGCCTGGTTCCAGAAGCTTCCCTTGCGTATCCAGCACCTCGGGCCCTTCTGGATGTGGTGCGGGCAGCCCAAATGCCAGGCCTTGGTCTCATGAGTTGGCCTGCAAGATGGGCGGGCGTTTGGAGCTCGTTTGATAGGCTTTGCGCACTGATACCCGCCAGCACGCCTGGTCTGCGGGCCTTAGCTGCTGGCTCGCCTGCTGGTCTGGCTGATGTGCCTGGCGCGCCCGCCCAGGGCGTGACATTCTCCCCCACCTGATTGCGCAACGCCCTCGTTGCGTCTTCTGCATGGTACTGCCTGATCTGGTCCCCGAACTGCCATAAGTCCTCTGCAGGTTCCCAGCTCGCCTCACTGTCTGGAAGTCCCTTCCAGCGCACCAAGTACTCATGTCTTGGTTGATAGTTCTTCCGTCTCACTTCCCGGTCAGCCATAATGCTGTGGACCTCCTTCTCATATGAGGCCCTTGCTCCCAACGGTGCACGCTTTGACTCTGCCCGTCCTGGATCTCCCTCATCCTCATGGAACGGCTTGAGCATGCTCACATGGAACACCGGGTGTACCCTCGGCTTGGGTGGCATATCCAGCTTGTAGGCAACCTTGCCTACTCTCTTGACTACTCGGAAAGGTCCCTCATACCTCCGGACTAGGCCTTTGTGCAGCCCCCTGTGGCGCACAATGGGATGCAGCTTCACCAACACCAAGTCTCCAACCTGGAACTGCACATCCCGCCTCTTCTGGTCTGCCCACTTCTTCGACCTCTTGGCCGCCTTGTGTAGACAAACTCTGGCCAAGTCAGCTTGCTCCTGCCATGCCTTGGCAAACTTGTATGCTGCTGGATTCGGCCCTGTATAACCTGCAGCAATCGAACCGGGTGTTAGTGGTTGTTGCCCTGTCACAACCTCAAATGGGCTCTGGTTCGTTGCCTCGCTCCTTTGCAAGTTGTAGGAAAACTGCGCAATATCCAGTAGCTTTGGCCAGTCCCTTTGTGTGGCACTCACATAGTGCCTGAGGTAGACCTCCAGTAGTCCATTCACACGTTCTGTCTGCCCATCGGTCTGCGGATGCATGCTGGTGGAAAAGTTCAAGTCTGACCCCAACAGCTTGAACAACTCAGTCCAGAACCTGCCTGTGAAACGCCCGTCCCGATCACTAACAATGGTCCTCGGCACTCCCCAGTACTTCACCATGTTCTTCAGGAACAATCGAGCTGCCTCCTCGGCTGGGCACTCCTTGGTTGCTGGAATGAAGATTCCATACTTGGAAAACCTGTCCACCACTACCATGATGCTTCCAAACCCCTCTGTCTTGGGTAGACCGACTATAAAGTCCAGAGAAACACTCTCCCATGGTCGCTCTGGCACTGGCAATGGCTCCAAGAGACCCCCTGGTTTCTTGAGCTCCACCTTGTCCTGTTGGCACACAAGACAAGTCTTCACATAGGCCTCCACATCGTCCCTCATGTGCGGCCAGTAGTACCGGTCCTCGATCAGCGCCAAGGTGCGGCTCACTCCTGGGTGTCCAGCCCACCTTGAATCATGACACTCTTGCAAAACTTCCTTGCGGAGCTTCCCGTGCTGCGGCACAAACAGTCTACTGCCCCTGGTGTACAGCAACCCATCCTGCAACCAAAACCGCCTAGTCTTACCTTGCTGGGCGTACTCCATCAGAGCCTTGGCTGTAGGATCATGCGCAAGTCCCTCCTTGATGCGCGGCACCAGTGACCCCTCTGGTTGGCTAATGGCAGCAAGGTTAGCCTTCCTGCTCAGGGCGTCTGCCACTAGGTTCGCCCGTCCTGGCTTGTACTCCATCTGGAAATCAAATTCTGCAAGAAAATCTTGCCATCTCGCCTGCTTGGGGGACAGCTTCTTCTGCGTCTGGAAGTAGCTGGTTGCCACATTGTCCGTCCTCACCACGAACCTCGACCCCAATAGGTAATGGCGCCAAGTGCGCAAGCAGTGCACCACTGCAGTCATCTCCTTCTCTTGGACCGTGTACTTGCGTTCAGTCTCGTTCAGCTTCCTGCTCTCAAACGCGACTGGACGTCCCTCTTGCATCAACACGCCCCCTATGGCAAAGTCTGATGCGTCCGTATGCACCTCATACGGCTTGGCATGGTCTGGCAAGGCCAAGACTGGCTCTTCGGTCACAGCCCGCTTCAACCTGTCAAAGGCTTCCTGGCACCCTGCGCTCCACTCCCATGCTCTCCCTTTCTTGAGCAAGTCAGTCAATGGCGTGGCTATTGCTGAGTGACCCTTGATGAAGCGCCTGTAGTAGTTAACCAGCCCAAGGAATGATCTCAACTCAGTGACCTTGGCTGGCGGTTGCCACTCCAGGATGGCGTCTATCTTGCCTTCATCCATGCGTATCCTGCCACCTCCCACTATGTGGCCCAGGAATGGGATCTCCTGCTGGGCGAATGAGCACTTCTCCCTCTTGACAAACAGCTTGTGCGCCCGCAACACCTCGAACACCTGTCTCAAGTGGTCTACATGCTCTCCCAGAGTCTGGCTGTAGATCACAATGTCATCCAAATAAACCACAACAAACCGATCAAGGAATGACTGAAGTACCTTGTTCATAAGGGTGCAGAATGTTGCTGGGGCATTCGTGAGTCCGAAAGGCATCACCAAGAACTCATACGAACCATACCGAGTGACACATGCTGTCTTTTGCTCATCTCCCTCTGCGATCCTGACTTGATAATAGCCTGACCTCAAATCCAGCTTGGTGAACCACCTTGCGCTCCCAAGTTGATCGAACAAGTCCGCAATGAGTGGGATGGGGTACTTGTTCTTAATGGTCAGCTTGTTCAAAGCCCGGTAGTCTATGCACAGCCGCAACGACCCATCATGCTTGCGCTGGAATAGAACCGGTGCACCATAGGGTGCTTTTGATGGCCTGATGAAGCCAGCATCAACTAACTCCTTGAGCTGCTTCCTCAACTCCTCCAACTCTGGTGGAGACATTCGGTAAGGGGCTCTGGCTGGTGGCTTGGCCTCGGACACCAGCTCGATCTTGTGGTCCACCTCCCTCTTAGGTGGTAGCTTGCTAGGCAGCTTTGCGGGCATCACATCACTAAAGGTCTTCAGCACCTTTAGCACCTCCAAGGGTGACTCGGTCTCCTTCTCCCTTGGCTCATCATATTTCAGGGCTGCCAAGAAGGTGTCTTCTTGTCTACTTACCGCCTTGGCAAATTGGATGGCTGACACCACCCGTGACCCAACTCCAGACCCTCTCCTCAATGGTACAAGGCATTGGCACCGTGCATCCAAGATGCAAACACAATCGGCAAAAGGCACAAGGAGGGCGTTAATCCGAACAAGGAAATCCAACCCAATCACAAACTCATAGTCGTCAAGGGGTATTACCTCAATGGTCTCCTTGCCTTTCCAATCTCCAAGCTGTAACTCCACTCCCCGTGCTACTCCAATGGCTGGAACTTCCTTGGAGTTCACCGTCTTAATGGTACCAGTCCCTTTTTGCACCTTTAGTCTGAGCTTCCGGGCTCCATCACCTGAAATGAAAAGATGTGAGGCACCTGTGTCCACCAGTGCGCTCACCTTCTGACCCGCAACCATCAGATCCGCAAACATCAAGCCCTTTGGCTTGCGGCTCCCCTTACTCTGGACAGCATTGAGCACCAACGACCCAAGCTTTGCTGCCCCTGACTCTGGCTCCTCGTCAGACTCCCTGTCTACAGCAGCCAGCTTGCCCTTCTGCGGGCAATTGCGCGCTATGTGGCTCCCTCCACATAGGTAGCATGCTAGTGGTTCTCGGTCCCCCTTTGCTTTCCACTTGCCTGCTGATGGCTTCCTCTCGCCATCCTTGGTTGAACGGTCTCGGTCTCCATCCTTGGACTCCCGGTCACGGTCCTTCCCATTGGACTGCTTCTTCCGGTCCCTATCGTCCCTGCCCTTACCCTTGGGCTTGGTAGACTCGAACTTGTTCAGAGGCTTGAACTCTATCAACGCCTCGGCAGTGGTCATGGCTTTAGCCAAGTCATGAACTCCCCTCCTTTGTAGCTCATGCTTCACCCACGGCTTCAGCCCATCCATGAAAGCAAAGAATGCGTCCTTCTCGCCTAGATCCGAGATCTGTAGCATCAGTTCAGAGAATTTTTGAACATACTCTCTTATGTTCCCTTGCTGGCTCAACCTGCGCAACTTTGCCCGTGCCTCATCATCGGCATACTCCGGGTAAAATTGTTCTCTGAACTCTTTTTGGAACTCTGCCCAGGTTCCAATCTTGGCGTTCCCACGCCTGACATCATCACACCTGCGCCTCCACCATAATAAGGCTACATCAGTGAGATACATAGCAGCGGTGCTTACCTTTATCGCCTCGTCTTGCATGCCCATGGCCTGGAAGTACTGCTCCATACCCCAAAGGTAATTGTCTATTTCTTTGGCCGCCCTAGTCCCCTTAAACTCCTTAGGCTTGGGGACATCCAATCTGGATCTGGACACTCCAGCAAACATGCCATTCCCAATGGCAGTCTTGCAAGTAACGAGCTCACTGGTAAGCTCCTCCATCCGCTGGCGCATGGCCTCCATGCCATGGCGCATGGCCTCCATGCCATCTCGCAAAGTCAGAACTTCCGCCTCCAAGGATTCATTCTTTTGGGTGATCGCATCCAGGCCATTGTTGAGAGCAGCTGCTAGCTCACTTTGGATCTCCTCCCCCATGGAGTCTAGCGATGCAATGTGAGTTTCTACTTCCTCCAGCTTCTCCCCCATGTCGCCTATGGTCACCTCCACCTTGGCCAGCCTACCGTCCATGGTAGACCAGATATCTCTAGAACAAGCTTTCTTGCCTCTTCCTCGCCCATGCTCCTGGGCCTCTGGTTGTTGGCTAGCAACGTCGCTTTGGGATGCCATCTCCTCAATCACGATCTAACCTGTACAACACAAACACGCAGAATCGAACTCGCTCTGATACCAACTGTCACGGGCTCCGACCTTAGACTCAGAATCCGTGCGGCCTTAGGCTTGGAATCTCGTCCTTGATGCCTAAGTCAGCCTAAAACACAAGCGTGCGGGCACTAGAACAAAGGGAAGGGCTGATTACGCAAGTTAAAGAGAAACAGGACAGAAAAACAGAATTCTGGAAATGCTCTTGTATTCACTGAAACAGAAGTGTTTGATGGTGTACAAATGAGGGTGGAGCAGCCCTCTATTTATAGTTGAGGCTCCAGCTACAACTTAATGGCAAATCCCTAAAATAAAGGCTACAATCATGGGATTACATTTAATCAAGATGCTGGTTCCTGATTTTCAGGGTCAACCAAATCTGCCAGGATGCTGATGCTGATCCTGCCTGGTTCCAGAAGCTTCCCTTGCGTATCCAGCACCTCGGGCCCTTCTGGATGTGGTGCGGGCAGCCCAAATGCCAGGCCTTGGTCTCATGAGTTGGCCTGCAAGATGGGCGGGCGTTTGGAGCTCGTTTGATAGGCTTTGCGCACTGATACCCGCCAGCACGCCTGGTCTGCGGGCCTTAGCTGCTGGCTCGCCTGCTGGTCTGGCTGATGTGCCTGGCGCGCCCGCCCAGGGCGTGACACCCGCACCAGGGCCCGGCGTGTGCCGATGGTGCTGGGGGCAAGCGCCCGCCCCAGGGCCCAGCGTGTGTCGATGGTTATCGGGGCAACTGGCCGCACCAGGGCCCAGGGTCTGCCGATGGTGCTCGAGGCAACCGCCCGCACCAAGGCTCAGCATGTGCCGATTGTGATCAAGGCAACAACCCACACCAGGGCCCAGCTTGTGCCGATGGCGGTCGAGGCAAGTGCCCGTACCGAAGGGCAGCCTATGCCGATGATGGTCGATGCATGTGCCATCACCATGCGTCATCATGTGCCATTGATGGTCGAGGCCTTGGCCGAAGTTCGATTTTGAGCCACGGTGCCCATGCTTGGCTCCAGCATGTGCTGGTGCCGCATTTTTTTCACTCGGGACAGCATCGCCGGAGCATCGCCGGAGCATCGCCGGAGCATCGCCGGAGTACCGCCGGAGAACCTGACCGGCGGCATTGGGGTTCCGGCGATTGGGAGGGGGGCCGGGGGGGTGTGCGCACATGATGTGCGATGGGTGCTGGTACTTGGCCTTGTGTTGGCCCCCTATCCCTCATCAAACCTCTGAGAATTCACACCCCCTTAAAGAGCATTTGAGATTTTACAGGTTTGCTACCAGTAGCCGTTAAAGTGTCTGAAATGGGGACACTTTTTTCAAACGGTCACAAAATCTTCTCTACTTCGAGTTTTTAGCTGAATTTTTTTGTGCATGCCAACAAAAATAGAAGGATCATGCCTACAAAATTTGGGGCCAAAAATCCTTATAAAAAAATTTTAAAAAATCCCGAACCGCAAAAAGTTTCGAAAATCATGAAAAATAGAAAACGAGTCATCTTCCAACGAAACTTCACGTGAAGGCTTAGGGGACCATTGTATGAATTTACAAGCCATAAAAATGGCATTGGCACGGCAGAAATTTGAAGATGTGCCTAAACCCACCAGGGCCCAGCGTGTGCCGATGGTGCTCGAGGCAACCGCCCGCACCAGGGCCCAGCGTGTGCCGACGGTGGTCGAGGCAACCGCCCACACCAGGGCCGATAGTGTGCCGATGGTGCTCGAGGCAACCTGTCGCACCAGGGCCCAGCGTGTGCCGATGGTGATCGAGGCAACCTGCCGCACCAGGGCCCAGCGTGTGCCGATGCTGGTCGAGGCAAGCGCCCGCACCAGCGCCCAGCGTGTGCCGATGGTGCTCGAGGCAACCGACCGCACCAGGGCCCAGCGTGTGCCGATGGTGCTCGAGGCAACCTGCCGCACCAGGGCCCAGCGTGTGCCGATGGCGCTCGAGGCAAGCTCCCGCACCAGGGCCCAGCGTGTGCCGATGGTGCTCGAGGCAACCTGCCGCACCAGGGCCCAGCGTGTGCCGATGGTGCTCGAGGCAACCTGCCGCACCAGGGCCCAGCGTGTGCGGATGGTGCTCGAGGCAAGCGCCCGCACCAGGGCCCAGCGTGTGCCGATGGTGGTCGAGGCAACCGCCCGCACCAGGGCCCAGCGTGTGCCGATGGTGGTCGAGGCAACCTGCCGCACCAGGGCCCAGCGTGTGCCGATGGTGCTCGAGGCAACCTGCCGCACCAGGGCCCAGCGTGTGCCGATGGTGCTCGAGGCAACCGACCGCACCAGGGCCCAGCGTGTGCCGAT
>NW_028323011.1:195000-200000 GCF_047325235.1 Durio zibethinus | reverse complement strand
CTGCCGGTCACCGGAGCAACCAGTCGCCGGACAAAAATCACCGGAAGGCATGCACGCCCTGTATTTCGTTCGAGGGACGTTGGCCGGGGTGCACGCAATGGGAGGCCCATCGCGCACACCTACTCCCCCCGTGGGGGGGGGAGAGGGGGTGCCGGACCACCACCCCCTAAAGAGCATTAGAGATTTTACAGATATGCTACCAGTAGACGTTAAAATGTCTGAAACGGGGACACTTTTTCCAAACAAGCAAATCCCACACCGAGGGTGCGCAGGTGCCGATGGTGGTCGAGGCATGTGCCCGCAACAAGGGCCAACGTGAGCCGATGGTGGTCGAGGCAACCGCCCGCACCAGCTCGAGGCATGTGCCCACACCAAGGCCCGGCATGTATCGATGGTGTTCGACGTAGGGGCCATCTTCTGCTGATGGTGGTCGAGGCAAGAGCCCGCACCAAGGGCCAGCGTGTGCCCATGGTGCTCGAGGCAACCGTCCGCACCAGGGCCCAGCGTGTGCCGATGGTGGTCGAGGCAACCGCCCGCACCAGGGCCCAGCGTGTGCCGATGGTGCTCGAGGCAACCGCCCGCACCAAGGGCCGGCTTGTGCCGATGGTGTTCGAGGCAACCGCCCGCACCAGGGCCCAGCGTGTGCCGATGGTGGTCGAGGCAACCGCCAGCACCAGGGCCCAGCGTGTGCCGATGGTGGTCGAGGCAACCGCCCGCACCAAGGTCGAGCGTGTGCCGATGGTGGTCGAGGCAAGCGCCCTCACCAAGGCCGAGCGTGTGCCGATGGTGGTCGAGGCAACCGCCCGCACCAGGGCCCAGCGTGTGCCGATGGTGGTCGAGGCAAGCGCCCGCACCAAGGCCGAGCGTGTGCCGATGGTGGTCGAGGCAAGCGCCCGCACCAGGGCCCAGCGTGTGCCGATGGTGGTCGAGGCAAGCGCCCTCACCAAGGCCGAGCGTGTGCCGATGGTGGTCGAGGCAACCGGCCGCACCAAGGGCCGGCGTGTGCCGATGGTGGTCGAGCCAGGAGCCCGCACCAAGGGCCGGCTTGTGCCGATGGTGTTCGGGGCAACCGCCCGCACCAGGGCCCTGCGTGTGCCGATGGTGCTGGGGGCAACCGCCCGCACCAGGGCCCAGCGTGTGCCGATGGTGCTGGGGGCAAGCGCCCGCACCAGGGCCCAGCGTGTGCCGATGGTGGTCGAGGCAAGCGCCCGCACCAGTGCCCAGCGTGTGCCGATGGTGGTCGAGGCAAGCGCCCGCACCAGGGCCCAGCGTGTGCCGATGGTGCTGGGGGCAAGCGCCCGCCCCAGGGCCCAGCGTGTGTCGATGGTTATCGGGGCAACCGGCCGCACCAGGGCCCAGGGTCTGCCGATGGTGCTCGAGGCAACCGCCCGCACCAAGGCTCAGCATGTGCCGATTGTGATCGAGGCAACAACCCACACCAGGGCCCAGCTTGTGCCGATGGCGGTCGAGGCAAGTGCCCGTACCGAAGGGCAGCCTATGCCGATGATGGTCGATGCATGTGCCATCACCATGCGTCATCATGTGCCATTGATGGTCGAGGCCTTGGCCGAAGTTCGATTTTGAGCCACGGTGCCCATGCTTGGCTCCAGCATGTGCTGGTGCCGCATTTTTTTCACTCGGGACAGCATCGCCGGAGCATCGCCGGAGCATCGCCGGAGTACCGCCGGAGAACCTGACCGGCGGCATTGGGGTTCCGGCGATTGGGAGGGGGGCCGGGGGGGTGTGCGCACATGATGTGCGATGGGTGCTGGTACTTGGCCTTGTGTTGGCCCCCTATCCCTCATCAAACCTCTGAGAATTCACACCCCCTTAAAGAGCATTTGAGATTTTACAGGTTTGCTACCAGTAGCCGTTAAAGTGTCTGAAATGGGGACACTTTTTTCAAACGGTCACAAAATCTTCTCTACTTCGAGTTTTTAGCTGAATTTTTTTGTGCATGCCAACAAAAATAGAAGGATCATGCCTACAAAATTTGGGGCCAAAAATCCTTATAAAAAAATTTTAAAAAATCCCGAACCGCAAAAAGTTTCGAAAATCATGAAAAATAGAAAACGAGTCATCTTCCAACGAAACTTCACGTGAAGGCTTAGGGGACCATTGTATGAATTTACAAGCCATAAAAATGGCATTGGCACGGCAGAAATTTGAAGATGTGCCTAAACCCACCAGGGCCCAGCGTGTGCCGATGGTGCTCGAGGCAAGCGCCCGCACCAGGGCCCAGCGTGTGCCGACGGTGGTCGAGGCAACCGCCCGTACCAGGGCCGATAGTGTGCCGATGGTGCTCGAGGCAACCTGTCGCACCAGGGCCCAGCGTGTGCCGATGGTGATCGAGGCAACCTGCCGCACCAGGGCCCAGCGTGTGCCGATGCTGGTCGAGGCAAGCGCCCGCACCAGCGCCCAGCGTGTGCCGATGGTGCTCGAGGCAACCGATCGCACCAGGGCCCAGCGTGTGCCGATGGTGCTCGAGGCAACCTGCCGCACCAGGGCCCAGCGTGTGCCGATGGCGCTCGAGGCAAGCTCCCGCACCAGGGCCCAGCGTGTGCCGATGGTGCTCGAGGCAACCTGCCGCACCAGGGCCCAGCGTGTGCCGATGGTGCTCGAGGCAACCTGCCGCACCAGGGCCCAGCGTGTGCGGATGGTGCTCGAGGCAAGCGCCCGCACCAGGGCCCAGCGTGTGCCGATGGTGGTCGAGGCAACCGCCCGCACCAGGGCCCAGCGTGTGCCGATGGTGGTCGAGGCAACCTGCCGCACCAGGGCCCAGCGTGTGCCGATGGTGCTCGAGGCAACCTGCCGCACCAGGGCCCAGCGTGTGCCGATGGTGCTCGAGGCAACCGACCGCACCAGGGCCCAGCGTGTGCCGATGGTGGTCGAGGCAACCGCCCGCACCAGGGCCCAGCGTGTGCCGATGGTGGTCGAGGCTGCCGATGATGGTCGAGGCAACCTGCCGCACCAGGGCCCAGCGTGTGCCGATGGTGCTCGAGGCAACCGACCGCACCAGGGCCCAGCGTGTGCCGATGGTGCTCGAGGCAAGCGCCCGCACCAGGGCCCAGCGTGTGCCGATGGTGGTCGAGGCAACCTGCCGCACCAGGGCCCAGCGTGTGCCGATGGTGGTCGAGGCAAGCGCCCGCACCAGGGCCCAGCGTGTGCCGATGGTGGTCGAGGCAACCTGCCGCACCAGGGCCCAGCGTGTGCCGATGGTGCTCGAGGCAACCGACCGCACCAGGGCGGAGCGTGTGCCGATGGTGGTCGAGGCAAGCGCCCGCACCAGGGCCCAGCGTGTGCCGATGGTGGTCGAGGCAACCTGCCGCACCAGGGCCCAGCGTGTGCCGATGGTGCTCGAGGCAACCGACCGCTCCAGGGCCCAGCGTGTGCCGATGGTGGTCGAGGCTGCCGATGGTGGTCGAGGCAACCTGCCGCACCAGGGCCCAGCGTGTGCCGATGGTGCTCGAGGCAACCGACCGCACCAGGGCCGAGCGTGTGCTGATGGTGCTCGAGGCAAGCTGCCGCACCAGGGCCCAGCGTGTGCCGATGGTGGTCGAGGCAACCGCCCGCACCAGGGCCCAGCGTGTGCCGATGGTGATCGAGGCAACCGACCGCACCAGGGCCCAGCGTGTGCCGATGGTGCTCGAGGCAACCTGCCGCACCAGGGCCCAGCGTGTGCCGATGGTGGTCGAGGCAACCTGCCGCACCAGGGCCCACCGTGTGCCGATGGTGGTCGAGGCAAGCGCCCGCACCAGGGCCCAGCGTGTGCCGATGGTGGTCGAGGCAACCGACCGCACCAGGGCCCAGCGTGTGCCGATGGTGCTCGAGGCAACCTGCCGCACCAGGGCCCAGTGTGTGCCGATGGTGCTCGAGGCAAGCGCCCGCACCAGGGCCCAGCGTGTGCCGATGGTGGTCGAGGCAAGCGCCCGCACCAGGGCCCAGCGTGTGCCGATGGTGGTCGAGGCAACCGACCGCACCAGGGCCGAGCGTGTGCCGATGGTGGTCGAGGCAAGCGCCCGCACCAGGGCCCAGCGTGTGCCGATGGTGGTCGAGGCAACCTGTCGCACCAGGGCCCAGCGTGTGCCGATGGTGGTCGAGGCAAGCGCCCGCACCAGGGCCCAACGTGTGCCGATGGTGCTGGGGGCAACCGCCCGCACCAGGGCCCAGCGTGTGCCGATGGTGATCGAGGCAGGCGCCCGCACCAGGGCCCAGCGTGTGCCGATGGTGGTCGAGGCAAGCGCCCGCACCAGTGCCCAGCGTGTGCCGATGGTGGTCGAGGCAAGCGCCCGCACCAGGGCCCAGCTTTTGCCGATGGTGATCGAGGCAACCGGCCGCTCCAGGGCCCAGCGTGTGCCGATGGTTATCGGGGCAACCGGCCGCACCAGGGCCCAGGGTCTGCCGATGGTGCTCGAGGCAACCGCCCGCACCAAGGCTCAGCATGTGCCGCTGGTGATCGAGGCAACAACCCACACCAGGGCCCAGCTTGTGCCGATGGCGGTCGAGGCAGGTGCCCGTACCGGAGGGCAGCCTATGCCGATGATGGTCGATGCATGTGCCATCACCATGCGTCATCATGTGCCATTGATGGTCGAGGCCTTGGCCGGAGTTCGATTTTGAGCCACGGTGCCCATGCTTGGCTCCAGCATGTGCTGGTGCCGCATTTTTTTCACTCGGGACAGCATCGCCGGAGTACCGCCGGAGAACCTGACCGGCGGCATTGGGGTTCCGGCGATTGGGAGGGGGGCCGGGGGGGTGTGCGCACATGACGTGCGATGGGTGCTGGTACTTGGCCCTTGTGTTGGCCCCCTATCCCTCATCAAACCTCTGAGAACTCACACCCCCTTAAAGAGCGTTTGAGATTTTACAGGTTTGCTGCCAGTAGCCGTTAAAGTGTCTGAAATGGGGACACTTTTTTCAAACGGTCACGAAATCTTCTCCGGTTCGAGTTTTTAGCTGAATTTTTTTGTGCATGCCAACAAAAATAGAAGGATCACGTC
>NW_028323011.1:177500-185000 GCF_047325235.1 Durio zibethinus | reverse complement strand
CCTTATAAAAAAATTTTAAAAAATCCCGAACCGCAAAAAGTTTCGAAAATCATGAAAAATAGAAAACGAGTCATCTTCCAACGAAACTTCACGTGAAGGCTTAGGGGACCATTGTATGAATTTACAAGCCATAAAAATGGCATTGGCACGGCAGAAATTTGAAGATGTGCCTAAACCCACCAGGGCCCAGCGTGTGCCGATGGTGCTCGAGGCAACCGCCCGCACCAGGGCCCAGTGTGTGCCGATGGTGCTCGAGGCAAGCGCCCGCACCAGGGCCCAGCGTGTGCCGACGGTGGTCGAGGCAACCGCCCGCACCAGGGCCGATAGTGTGCCGATGGTGCTCGAGGCAACCTGTCGCACCAGGGCCCAGCGTGTGCCGATGGTGATCGAGGCAACCTGCCGCACCAGGGCCCAGCGTGTGCCGATGCTGGTCGAGGCAAGCGCCCGCACCAGCGCCCAGCGTGTGCCGATGGTGCTCGAGGCAACCGACCGCACCAGGGCCCAGCGTGTGCCGATGGTGCTCGAGGCAACCTGCCGCACCAGGGCCCAGCGTGTGCCGATGGCGCTCGAGGCAAGCTCCCGCACCAGGGCCCAGCGTGTGCCGATGGTGCTCGAGGCAACCTGCCGCACCAGGGCCCAGCGTGTGCCGATGGTGCTCGAGGCAACCTGCCGCACCAGGGCCCAGCGTGTGCGGATGGTGCTCGAGGCAAGCGCCCGCACCAGGGCCCAGCGTGTGCCGATGGTGCTCGAGGTAACCGACCGCACCAGGGCCGAGCGTGTGCCGATGGTGCTCGAGGCAAGCGCCCGCACCAGGGCCCAGCGTGTGCCGATGGTGGTCGAGGCAACCTGCCGCACCAGGGCCCAGCGTGTGCCGATGGTGGTCGAGGCAAGCGCCCGCACCAGGGCCCAGCGTGTGCCGATGGTGGTCGAGGCAACCTGCCGCACCAGGGCCCAGCGTGTGCCGATGGTGCTCGAGGCAACCGACCGCACCAGGGCGGAGCGTGTGCCGATGGTGGTCGAGGCAAGCGCCCGCACCAGGGCCCAGCGTGTGCCGATGGTGGTCGAGGCTGCCGATGGTGCTCGAGGCAACCGACCGCACCAGGGCCCAGCGTGTGCCGATGGTGGTCGAGGCTGCCGATGGTGGTCGAGGCAACCTGCCGCACCAGGGCCCAGCGTGTGCCGATGGTGCTCGAGGCAACCGACCGCACCAGGGCCGAGCGTGTGCTGATGGTGCTCGAGGCAAGCTGCCGCACCAGGGCCCAGCGTGTGCCGATGGTGGTCGAGGCAACCGCCCGCACCAGGGCCCAGCGTGTGCCGATGGTGATCGAGGCAACCGACCGCACCAGGGCCCAGCGTGTGCCGATGGTGCTCGAGGCAACCTGCCGCACCAGGGCCCAGCGTGTGCCGATGGTGGTCGAGGCAACCTGCCGCACCAGGGCCCACCGTGTGCCGATGGTGGTCGAGGCAAGCGCCCGCACCAGGGCCCAGCGTGTGTCGATGGTGGTCGAGGCAACCGACCGCACCAGGGCCCAGCGTGTGCCGATGGTGCTCGAGGCAACCTGCCGCACCAGGGCCCAGCGTGTGCCGATGGTGGTCGAGGCAAGCGCCCGCACCAGGGCCCAGCGTGTGCCGATGGTGCTCGAGGCAACCGCCCGCACCAGGGCCCAGTGTGTGCCGATGGTGCTCGAGGCAAGCGCCCGCACCAGGGCCCAGCGTGTGCCGACGGTGGTCGAGGCAACCGCCCGCACCAGGGCCGATAGTGTGCCGATGGTGCTCGAGGCAACCTGTCGCACCAGGGCCCAGCGTGTGCCGATGGTGATCGAGGCAACCTGCCGCACCAGGGCCCAGCGTGTGCCGATGCTGGTCGAGGCAAGCGCCCGCACCAGCGCCCAGCGTGTGCCGATGGTGCTCGAGGCAACCGACCGCACCAGGGCCCAGCGTGTGCCGATGGTGCTCGAGGCAACCTGCCGCACCAGGGCCCAGCGTGTGCCGATGGCGCTCGAGGCAAGCTCCCGCACCAGGGCCCAGCGTGTGCCGATGGTGCTCGAGGCAACCTGCCGCACCAGGGCCCAGCGTGTGCCGATGGTGCTCGAGGCAACCTGCCGCACCAGGGCCCAGCGTGTGCGGATGGTGCTCGAGGCAAGCGCCCGCACCAGGGCCCAGCGTGTGCCGATGGTGGTCGAGGCAACCGCCCGCACCAGGGCCCAGCGTGTGCCGATGGTGGTCGAGGCAACCTGCCGCACCAGGGCCCAGCGTGTGCCGATGGTGCTCGAGGCAACCTGCCGCACCAGGGCCCAGCGTGTGCCGAAGGTGCTCGAGGCAACCGACCGCACCAGGGCCCAGCGTGTGCCGATGGTGGTCGAGGCAACCGCCCGCACCAGGGCCCAGCGTGTGCCGATGGTGGTCGAGGCTGCCGATGATGGTCGAGGCAACCTGCCGCACCAGGGCCCAGCGTGTGCCGATGGTGCTCGAGGTAACCGACCGCACCAGGGCCGAGCGTGTGCCGATGGTGCTCGAGGCAAGTGCCCGCACCAGGGCCCAGCGTGTGCCGATGGTGGTCGAGGCAACCTGCCGCACCAGGGCCCAGCGTGTGCCGATGGTGGTCGAGGCAAGCGCCCGCACCAGGGCCCAGCGTGTGCCGATGGTGGTCGAGGCAACCTGCCGCACCAGGGCCCAGCGTGTGCCGATGGTGCTCGAGGCAACCGACCGCACCAGGGCGGAGCGTGTGCCGATGGTGGTCGAGGCAAGCGCCCGCACCAGGGCCCAGCGTGTGCCGATGGTGGTCGAGGCAACCTGCCGCACCAGGGCCCAGCGTGTGCCGATGGTGCTCGAGGCAACCGACCGCACCAGGGCCCAGCGTGTGCCGATGGTGGTCGAGGCTGCCGATGGTGGTCGAGGCAACCTGCCGCACCAGGGCCCAGCGTGTGCCGATGGTGCTCGAGGCAACCGACCGCACCAGGGCCGAGCGTGTGCTGATGGTGCTCGAGGCAAGCTACCGCAACAGGGCCCAGCGTGTGCCGATGGTGGTCGAGGCAACCGCCCGCACCAGGGCCCAGCGTGTGCCGATGGTGATCGAGGCAACCGACCGCACCAGGGCCCAGCGTGTGCCGATGGTGCTCGAGGCAACCTGCCGCACCAGGGCCCAGCGTGTGCCGATGGTGGTCGAGGCAACCTGCCGCACCAGGGCCCACCGTGTGCCGATGGTGGTCGAGGCAAGCGCCCGCACCAGGGCCCAGCGTGTGCCGATGGTGGTCGAGGCAACCGACCGCACCAGGGCCCAGCGTGTGCCGATGGTGCTCGAGGCAACCTGCCGCACCAGGGCCCAGCGTGTGCCGATGGTGGTCGAGGCAAGCGCCCGCACCAGGGCCCAGCGTGTGCCGATGGTGGTCGAGGCAAGCGCCCGCACCAGGGCCCAGCGTGTGCCGATGGTGGTCGAGGCAACCGACCGCACCAGGGCCCAGCGTGTGCCGATGGTGGTCGAGGCAAGCGCCCGCACCAGGGCCCAGCGTGTGCCGATGGTGGTCGAGGCAACCTGTCGCACCAGGGCCCAGCGTGTGCCGATGGTGGTCGAGGCAAGCGCCCGCACCAGGGCCCAACGTGTGCCGATGGTGCTGGGGGCAACCGCCCGCACCAGGGCCCAGCGTGTGCCGATGGTGATCGAGGCAGGCGCCCGCACCAGGGCCCAGCGTGTGCCGATGGTGGTCGAGGCAAGCGCCCGCACCAGTGCCCAGCGTGTGCCGATGGTGGTCGAGGCAAGCGCCCGCACCAGGGCCCAGCTTTTGCCGATGGTGATCGAGGCAACCGGCCGCTCCAGGGCCCAGCGTGTGCCGATGGTTATCGGGGCAACCGGCCGCACCAGGGCCCAGGGTCTGCCGATGGTGCTCGAGGCAACCGCCCGCACCAAGGCTCAGCATGTGCCGCTGGTGATCGAGGCAACAACCCACACCAGGGCCCAGCTTGTGCCGATGGCGGTCGAGGCAGGTGCCCGTACCGAAGGGCAGCCTATGCCGATGATGGTCGATGCATGTGCCATCACCATGCGTCATCATGTGCCATTGATGGTCGAGGCCTTGGCCGGAGTTCGATTTTGAGCCACGGTGCCCATGCTTGGCTCCAGCATGTGCTGGTGCCGCATTTTTTTCACTCGGGACAGCATCGCCGGAGCATCGCCGGAGCATCGCCGGAGTACCGCCGGAGAACCTGACCGGCGGCATTGGGGTTCCGGCGATTGGGAGGGGGGCCGGGGGGGTGTGCGCACATGATGTGCGATGGGTGCTGGTACTTGGCCTTGTGTTGGCCCCCTATCCCTCATCAAACCTCTGAGAATTCACACCCCCTTAAAGAGCATTTGAGATTTTATAGGTTTGCTACCAGTAGCCGTTAAAGTGTCTGAAATGGGGACACTTTTTTCAAACGGTCACAAAATCTTCTCTACTTCGAGTTTTTAGCTGAATTTTTTTGTGCATGCCAACAAAAATAGAAGGATCATGCCTACAAAATTTGGGGCCAAAAATCCTTATAAAAAAATTTTAAAAAATCCCGAACCGCAAAAAGTTTCGAAAATCATGAAAAATAGAAAACGAGTCATCTTCCAACGAAACTTCACGTGAAGGCTTAGGGGACCATTGTATGAATTTACAAGCCATAAAAATGGCATTGGCACGGCAGAAATTTGAAGATGTGCCTAAACCCACCAGGGCCCAGCGTGTGCCGATGGTGCTCGAGGCAACCGCCCGCACCAGGGCCCAGTGTGTGCCGATGGTGCTCGAGGCAAGCGCCCGCACCAGGGCCCAGCGTGTGCCGACGGTGGTCGAGGCAACCGCCCGCACCAGGGCCGATAGTGTGCCGATGGTGCTCGAGGCAACCTGTCGCACCAGGGCCCAGCGTGTGCCGATGGTGATCGAGGCAACCTGCCGCACCAGGGCCCAGCGTGTGCCGATGCTGGTCGAGGCAAGCGCCCGCACCAGCGCCCAGCGTGTGCCGATGGTGCTCGAGGCAACCGACCGCACCAGGGCCCAGCGTGTGCCGATGGTGCTCGAGGCAACCTGCCGCACCAGGGCCCAGCGTGTGCCGATGGCGCTCGAGGCAAGCTCCCGCACCAGGGCCCAGCGTGTGCCGATGGTGCTCGAGGCAACCTGCCGCACCAGGGCCCAGCGTGTGCCGATGGTGCTCGAGGCAACCTGCCGCACCAGGGCCCAGCGTGTGCGGATGGTGCTCGAGGCAAGCGCCCGCACCAGGGCCCAGCGTGTGCCGATGGTGGTCGAGGCAACCGCCCGCACCAGGGCCCAGCGTGTGCCGATGGTGGTCGAGGCAACCTGCCGCACCAGGGCCCAGCGTGTGCCGATGGTGCTCGAGGCAACCTGCCGCACCAGGGCCCAGCGTGTGCCGATGGTGCTCGAGGCAACCGACCGCACCAGGGCCCAGCGTGTGCCGATGGTGGTCGAGGCAACCGCCCGCACCAGGGCCCAACGTGTGCCGATGGTGGTCGAGGCTACCGATGATGGTCGAGGCAACCTGCCGCACCAGGGCCCAGCGTGTGCCGATGGTGCTCGAGGTAACCGACCGCACCAGGGCCGAGCGTGTGCCGATGGTGCTCGAGGCAAGCGCCCGCACCAGGGCCCAGCGTGTGCCGATGGTGGTCGAGGCAACCTGCCGCACCAGGGCCCAGCGTGTGCCGATGGTGGTCGAGGCAAGCGCCCGCACCAGGGCCCAGCGTGTGCCGATGGTGGTCGAGGCAACCTGCCGCACCAGGGCCCAGCGTGTGCCGATGGTGCTCGAGGCAACCGACCGCACCAGGGCGGAGCGTGTGCCGATGGTGGTCGAGGCAAGCGCCCGCACCAGGGCCCAGCGTGTGCCGATGGTGGTCGAGGCTGCCGATGGTGCTCGAGGCAACCGACCGCACCAGGGCCCAGCGTGTGCCGATGGTGGTCGAGGCTGCCGATGGTGGTCGAGGCAACCTGCCGCACCAGGGCCCAGCGTGTGCCGATGGTGCTCGAGGCAACCGACCGCACCAGGGCCGAGCGTGTGCTGATGGTGCTCGAGGCAAGCTGCCGCACCAGGGCCCAGCGTGTGCCGATGGTGGTCGAGGCAACCGCCCGCACCAGGGCCCAGCGTGTGCCGATGGTGATCGAGGCAACCGACCGCACCAGGGCCCAGCGTGTGCCGATGGTGCTCGAGGCAACCTGTCGCACCAGGGCCCAGCGTGTGCCGATGGTGGTCGAGGCAACCTGCCGCACCAGGGCCCACCGTGTGCCGATGGTGGTCGAGGCAAGCGCCCGCACCAGGGCCCAGCGTGTGCCGATGGTGGTCGAGGCAACCGACCGCACCAGGGCCCAGCGTGTGCCGATGGTGCTCGAGGCAACCTGCCGCACCAGGGCCCAGCGTGTGCCGATGGTGGTCGAGGCAAGCGCCCGCACCAGGGCCCAGCGTGTGCCGATGGTGGTCGAGGCAAGCGCCCGCACCAGGGCCCAGCGTGTGCCGATGGTGGTCGAGGCAAGCGCCCGCACCAGGGCCCAGCGTGTGCCGATGGTGGTCGAGGCAAGCGCCCGCACCAGGGCCCAGCGTGTGCCGATGGTGGTCGAGGCAACCGACCGCACCAGGGCCGAGCGTGTGCCGATGGTGGTCGAGGCAAGCGCCCGCACCAGGGCCCAGCGTGTGCCGATGGTGGTCGAGGCAACCTGTCGCACCAGGGCCCAGCGTGTGCCGATGGTGGTCGAGGCAAGCGCCCGCACCAAGGCCCAACGTGTGCCGATGGTGCTGGGGGCAACCGCCCGCACCAGGGCCCAGCGTGTGCCGATGGTGATCGAGGCAGGCGCCCGCACCAGGGCCCAGCGTGTGCCGATGGTGGTCGAGGCAAGCGCCCGCACCAGTGCCCAGCGTGTGCCGATGGTGGTCGAGGCAAGCGCCCGCACCAGGGCCCAGCTTTTGCCGATGGTGATCGAGGCAACCGGCCGCTCCAGGGCCCAGCGTGTGCCGATGGTTATCGGGGCAACCGGCCGCACCAGGGCCCAGGGTCTGCCGATGGTGCTCGAGGCAACCGCCCGCACCAAGGCTCAGCATGTGCCGCTGGTGATCGAGGCAACAACCCACACCAGGGCCCAGCTTGTGCCGATGGCGGTCGAGGCAGGTGCCCGTACCGAAGGGGAACCTATGCCGATGATGGTCGATGCATGTGCCATCACCATGCGTCATCATGTGCCATTGATGGTCGAGGCCTTGGCCGGAGTTCGATTTTGAGCCACGGTGCCCATGCTTGGCTCCAGCATGTGCTGGTGCCGCATTTTTTTCACTCGGGACAGCATCGCCGGAGTACCGCCGGAGAACCTGACCGGCGGCATTGGGGTTCCGGCGATTGGGAGGGGGGCCGGGGGGGTGTGCGCACATGACGTGCGATGGGTGCTGGTACTTGGCCCTTGTGTTGGCCCCCTATCCCTCATCAAACCTCTGAGAACTCACACCCCCTTAAAGAGCGTTTGAGATTTTACAGGTTTGCTGCCAGTA
>NW_028323011.1:160000-167500 GCF_047325235.1 Durio zibethinus | reverse complement strand
TAACCTGCAGCAATCGAACCGGGTGTTAGTGGTTGTTGCCCTGTCACAACCTCAAATGGGCTCTGGTTCGTTGCCTCGCTCCTTTGCAAGTTGTAGGAAAACTGCGCAATATCCAGTAGCTTTGGCCAGTCCCTTTGTGTGGCACTCACATAGTGCCTGAGGTAGACCTCCAGTAGTCCATTCACACGTTCTGTCTGCCCATCGGTCTGCGGATGCATGCTGGTGGAAAAGTTCAAGTCTGACCCCAACAGCTTGAACAACTCAGTCCAGAACCTGCCCGTGAAACGCCCGTCCCGATCACTAACAATGGTCCTCGGCACTCCCCAGTACTTCACCATGTTCTTCAGGAACAATCGAGCTGCCTCCTCGGCTGGGCACTCCTTGGTTGCTGGAATGAAGATTCCATATTTGGAAAACCTGTCCACCACTACCATGATGCTTCCAAACCCCTCTGTCTTGGGTAGACCGACTATAAAGTCCAGAGAAACACTCTCCCATGGTCGCTCTGGCACTGGCAATGGCTCCAAGAGACCCCCTGGTTTCTTGAGCTCCACCTTGTCCTGTTGGCACACAAGACAAGTCTTCACATAGGCCTCCACATCGTCCCTCATGTGCGGCCAGTAGTACCGGTCCTCGATCAGCGCCAAGGTGCGGCTCACTCCTGGGTGTCCAGCCCACCTTGAATCATGACACTCTTGCAAAACTTCCTTGCGGAGCTTCCCGTGCTGCGGCACAAACAGTCTACTGCCCCTGGTGTACAGCAACCCATCCTGCAACCAAAACCGCCTAGTCTTACCTTGCTGGGCGTACTCCATCAAAGCCTTGGCTGTAGGATCATGCGCAAGTCCCTCCTTGATGCGCGGCACCAGTGACCCCTCTGGTTGGCTAATGGCAGCAAGGTTAGCCTTTCTGCTCAGGGCGTCTGCCACTAGGTTCGCCCGCCCCGACTTGTACTCCATCTGAAAATCAAATTCCGCAAGAAAATCTTGCCATCTCGCCTGCTTGGGGGACAGCTTCTTCTGCGTCTGGAAGTAGCTGGTTGCCACATTGTCCGTCCTCACCACGAACCTCGACCCCAACAGGTAATGGCGCCAAGTGCGCAAGCAGTGCACCACTGCAGTCATCTCCTTCTCTTGGACCGTGTACTTGCGTTCAGTCTCGTTCAGCTTCCTGCTCTCAAACGCGACTGGACGTCCCTCTTGCATCAACACGCCCCCTATGGCAAAGTCTGATGCATCCGTATGCACCTCATACGGTTTGGCATGGTCTGGCAAGGCCAAGACTGGCTCCTCGGTCACAGCCCGCTTCAACCTGTCAAAGGCTTCCTGGCACCCTGCGCTCCACTCCCATGCTCTCCCTTTCTTGAGCAAGTCAGTCAATGGCGTGGCTATTGCTGAGTGACCCTTGATGAAGCGCCTGTAGTAGTTAACCAGCCCAAGGAACGATCTCAACTCAGTGACCTTGGCTGGCGGTTGCCACTCCAGGATGGCATCTATCTTGCCTTCATCCATGCGTATCCTGCCACCTCCCACTATGTGGCCAAGGAATGGGATCTCCTGCTGGGCGAACGAGCACTTCTCCCTCTTGACAAACAGCTTGTGCGCCCGCAACACCTCGAACACCTGTCTCAAGTGGTCTACATGCTCTCCCAAAGTCTGGCTGTAGATCACAATGTCATCCAAATAAACCACAACAAACCGATCAAGGAATGACTGAAGTACCTTGTTCATAAGGGTGCAGAATGTTGCTGGGGCATTCGTGAGTCCGAAAGGCATCACCAAGAACTCATACGAACCATACCGCGTGACACATGCTGTCTTTTGCTCATCTCCCTCCGCGATCCTGACTTGATAATAGCCTGACCTCAAATCCAGCTTGGTGAACCACCTTGCGCTCCCAAGTTGATCGAACAAGTCCGCAATGAGTGGGATGGGGTACTTGTTCTTAATGGTCAGCTTGTTCAAAGCCCGGTAGTCTATGCATAGCCGCAACGACCCATCATGCTTGCGCTGGAATAGAACCGGTGCACCATAGGGTGCTTTTGATGGCCTGATGAAGCCAGCATCAACTAACTCCTTGAGCTGCTTCCTCAACTCCTCCAACTCTGGTGGAGACATTCGGTAAGGGGCTCTGGCTGGTGGCTTGGCCTCGGACACCAGCTCGATCTTGTGGTCCACCTCCCTCTTAGGTGGTAGCTTGCTAGGCAGCTTTGCGGGCATCACATCACTAAAGGTCTTCAGCACCTTTAGCACCTCCAAGGGTGACTCGGTCTCCTTCTCCCTTGGCTCATCATATTTCAGGGCTGCCAAGAAGGTGTCTTCTTGTCTACTTACCGCCTTGGCAAATTGGATGGCTGACACCACCCGTGACCCAACTCCAGACCCTCTCCTCAATGGTACAAGGCATTGGCACCGTGCATCCAAGATGCAAACACAATCGGCAAAAGGCACAAGGAGGGCGTTAATCCGAACAAGGAAATCCAACCCAATCACAAACTCATAGTCGTCAAGGGGTATTACCTCAATGGTCTCCTTGCCTTTCCAATCTCCAAGCTGTAACTCCACTCCCCGTGCTACTCCAATGGCTGGAACTTCCTTGGAGTTCACCGTCTTAATGGTACCAGTCCCTTTTTGCACCTTTAGTCTGAGCTTCCGGGCTCCATCACCTGAAATGAAAAGATGTGAGGCACCTGTGTCCACCAGTGCGCTCACCTTCTGACCCGCAACCATCAGATCCGCAAACATCAAGCCCTTTGGCTTGCGGCTCCCCTTACTCTGGACAGCATTGAGCACCAACGACCCAAGCTTTTCTGCCCCTGACTCTGGCTCCTCGTCAGACTCCCTGTCTACAGCAGCCAGCTTGCCCTTCTGCGGGCAATTGCGCGCTATGTGGCTCCCTCCACATAGGTAGCATGCTAGTGGTTCTCGGTCCCCCTTTGCTTTCCACTTGCCTGCTGATGGCTTCCTCTCGCCATCCTTGGTTGAACGGTCTCGGTCTCCATCCTTGGACTCCCGGTCACGGTCCTTCCCATTGGACTGCTTCTTCCGGTCCCTATCGTCCCTGCCCTTACCCTTGGGCTTGGTAGACTCGAACTTGTTCAGAGGCTTGAACTCTATCAACGCCTCGGCAGTGGTCATGGCTTTAGCCAAGTCATGAACTCCCCTCCTTTGTAGCTCATGCTTCACCCACGGCTTCAGCCCATCCATGAAAGCAAAGAATGCGTCCTTCTCGCCTAGATCCGAGATCTGTAGCATCAGTTCAGAGAATTTTTGAACATACTCTCTTATGTTCCCTTGCTGGCTCAACCTGCGCAACTTTGCCCGTGCCTCATCATCGGCATACTCCGGGTAAAATTGTTCTCTGAACTCTTTTTGGAACTCTGCCCAGGTTCCAATCTTGGCGTTCCCACGCCTGACATCATCACACCTGCGCCTCCACCACAATAAGGCTACATCAGTGAGATACATAGCAGCGGTGCTTACCTTTATCGCCTCGTCTTGCATGCCCATGGCCTGGAAATACTGCTCCATACCCCAAAGGTAATTGTCTACTTCCTTGGCCGCCCTAGTCCCCTTAAACTCCTTAGGCTTGGGGACATCCAATCTGGATCTGGACACTCCAGCAAACATGCCATTCCCAATGGCAGTCTTGCAAGTCACGAGCTCACTGGTAAGCTCCTCCATCCGCTGGCGCATGGCCTCCATGCCATGGCGCATGGCCTCCATGCCATCTCGCAAAGTCAGAACTTCCGCCTCCAAGGATTCATTCTTTTGGGTGATCGCATCCAGGCCATTGTTGAGAGCAGCTGCTAGCTCACTTTGGATCTCCTCCCCCATGGAGTCTAGCGATGCAATGTGAGTTTCTACTTCCTCCAGCTTCTCCCCCATGTCGCCTATGGTCACCTCCACCTTGGCCAGCCTATCGTCCATGGTAGACCAGATATCTCTAGAACAAGCTTTCTTGCCTCTTCCTCGCCCATGCTCCTGGGCCTCTGGTTGTTGGCTAGCAACGTCGCTTTGGGATGCCATCTCCTCAATCACGATCTAACCTGCACAACACAAACACGCAGAATCGAACTTGCTCTGATACCAACTGTCACGGGCTCCGACCTTAGACTCAGAATCCGTGCGGCCTTAGGCTTGGAATCTCGTCCTTGATGCCTAAGTCAGCCTAAAACACAAGCGTGCGGGCACTAGAACAAAGGGAAGGGCTGATTACGCAAGTTAAAGAGAAACAGGACAGAAAAACAGAATTCTGGAAATGCTCTTGTATTCACTGAAACAGAAGTGTTTGATGGTGTACAAATGAGGGTGGAGCAGCCCTCTATTTATAGTTGAGGCTCCAGCTACAACTTAATGGCAAATCCCTAAAATAAAGGCTACAATCATGGGATTACATTTAATCAAGATGCTGGTTCCTGATTTTCAGGGTCAACCAAATCTGCCAGGATGCTGATGCTGATCCTGCCTGGTTCCAGAAGCTTCCCTTGCGTATCCAGCACCTCGGGCCCTTCTGGATGTGGTGCGGGCAGCCCAAATGCCAGGCCTTGGTCTCATGAGTTGGCCTGCAAGATGGGCGGGCGTTTGGAGCTCGTTTGATAGGCTTTGCGCACTGATACCCGCCAGCACGCCTGGTCTGCGGGCCTTAGCTGCTGGCTCGCCTGCTGGTCTGGCTGATGTGCCTGGCGCGCCCGCCCAGGGCGTGACACCAGCACCAGGGCCCAGCGTGTGCCGATGGTGGTCGAGGCAACCGCCCGCACCAAGGCCGAGCGTGTGCCGATGGTGGTCGAGGCAAGCGCCCTCACCAAGGCCGAGCGTGTGCCGATGGTGGTCGAGGCAACCGCCCGCACCAGGGCCCAGCGTGTGCCGATGGTGGTCGAGGCAAGCGCCCGCACCAAGGCCGAGCGTGTGCCGATGGTGGTCGAGGCAAGCGCCCGCACCAGGGCCCAGCGTGTGCCGATGGTGGTCGAGGCAAGCGCCCTCACCAAGGCCGAGCGTGTGCCGATGGTGGTCGAGGCAACCGGCCGCACCAAGGGCCGGCGTGTGCCGATGGTGGTCGAGCCAGGAGCCCGCACCAAGGGCCGGCTTGTGCCGATGGTGTTCGGGGCAACCGCCCGCACCAGGGCCCTGCGTGTGCCGATGGTGCTGGGGGCAACCGCCCGCACCAGGGCCCAGCGTGTGCCGATGGTGCTGGGGGCAAGCGCCCGCACCAGGGCCCAGCGTGTGCCGATGGTGGTCGAGGCAAGCGCCCGCACCAGTGCCCAGCGTGTGCCGATGGTGGTCGAGGCAAGCGCCCGCACCAGGGCCCAGCGTGTGCCGATGGTGCTGGGGGCAAGCGCCCGCCCCAGGGCCCAGCGTGTGTCGATGGTTATCGGGGCAACCGGCCGCACCAGGGCCCAGGGTCTGCCGATGGTGCTCGAGGCAACCGCCCGCACCAAGGCTCAGCATGTGCCGATTGTGATCGAGGCAACAACCCACACCAGGGCCCAGCTTGTGCCGATGGCGGTCGAGGCAAGTGCCCGTACCGAAGGGCAGCCTATGCCGATGATGGTCGATGCATGTGCCATCACCATGCGTCATCATGTGCCATTGATGGTCGAGGCCTTGGCCGAAGTTCGATTTTGAGCCACGGTGCCCATGCTTGGCTCCAGCATGTGCTGGTGCCGCATTTTTTTCACTCGGGACAGCATCGCCGGAGCATCGCCGGAGCATCGCCGGAGTACCGCCGGAGAACCTGACCGGCGGCATTGGGGTTCCGGCGATTGGGAGGGGGGCCGGGGGGGTGTGCGCACATGATGTGCGATGGGTGCTGGTACTTGGCCTTGTGTTGGCCCCCTATCCCTCATCAAACCTCTGAGAATTCACACCCCCTTAAAGAGCATTTGAGATTTTACAGGTTTGCTACCAGTAGCCGTTAAAGTGTCTGAAATGGGGACACTTTTTTCAAACGGTCACAAAATCTTCTCTACTTCGAGTTTTTAGCTGAATTTTTTTGTGCATGCCAACAAAAATAGAAGGATCATACCTACAAAATTTGGGGCCAAAAATCCTTATAAAAAAATTTTAAAAAATCCCGAACCGCAAAAAGTTTCGAAAATCATGAAAAATAGAAAACGAGTCATCTTCCAACGAAACTTCACGTGAAGGCTTAGGGGACCATTGTATGAATTTACAAGCCATAAAAATGGCATTGGCACGGCAGAAATTTGAAGATGTGCCTAAACCCACCAGGGCCCAGCGTGTGCCGATGGTGCTCGAGGCAACCGCCCGCACCAGGGCCCAGCGTGTGCCGATGGTGCTCGAGGCAAGCGCCCGCACCAGGGCCCAGCGTGTGCCGACGGTGGTCGAGGCAACCGCCCGCACCAGGGCCGATAGTGTGCCGATGGTGCTCGAGGCAACCTGTCGCACCAGGGCCCAGCGTGTGCCGATGGTGATCGAGGCAACCTGCCGCACCAGGGCCCAGCGTGTGCCGATGCTGGTCGAGGCAAGCGCCCGCACCAGCGCCCAGCGTGTGCCGATGGTGCTCGAGGCAACCGACCGCACCAGGGCCCAGCGTGTGCCGATGGTGCTCGAGGCAACCTGCCGCACCAGGGCCCAGCGTGTGCCGATGGCGCTCGAGGCAAGCTCCCGCACCAGGGCCCAGCGTGTGCCGATGGTGCTCGAGGCAACCTGCCGCACCAGGGCCCAGCGTGTGCCGATGGTGCTCGAGGCAACCTGCCGCACCAGGGCCCAGCGTGTGCGGATGGTGCTCGAGGCAAGCGCCCGCACCAGGGCCCAGCGTGTGCCGATGGTGGTCGAGGCAACCGCCCGCACCAGGGCCCAGCGTGTGCCGATGGTGGTCGAGGCAACCTGCCGCACCAGGGCCCAGCGTGTGCCGATGGTGCTCGAGGCAACCTGCCGCACCAGGGCCCAGCGTGTGCCGATGGTGCTCGAGGCAACCGACCACACCAGGGCCCAGCGTGTGCCGATGGTGGTCGAGGCAACCGCCCGCACCAGGGCCCAGCGTGTGCCGATGGTGGTCGAGGCTGCCGATGATGGTCGAGGCAACCTGCCGCACCAGGGCCCAGCGTGTGCCGATGGTGCTCGAGGCAACCGACCGCACCAGGGCCCAGCGTGTGCCGATGGTGGTCGAGGCTACCGATGGTGGTCGAGGCAACCTGCCGCACCAGGGCCCAGCGTGTGCCGATGGTGCTCGAGGCAACCGACCGCACCAGGGCCGAGCGTGTGCTGATGGTGCTCGAGGCAAGCTGCCGCACCAGGGCCCAGCGTGTGCCGATGGTGGTCGAGGCAACCGCCCGCACCAGGGCCCAGCGTGTGCCGATGGTGATCGAGGCAACCGACCGCACCAGGGCCCAGCGTGTGCCGATGGTGCTCGAGGCAACCTGCCGCACCAGGGCCCAGCGTGTGCCGATGGTGGTCGAGGCAACCTGCCGCACCAGGGCCCACCGTGTGCCGATGGTGGTCGAGGCAAGCGCCCGCACCAGGGCCCAGCGTGTGCCGA
>NW_028323011.1:145000-150000 GCF_047325235.1 Durio zibethinus | reverse complement strand
GATGGTGGTCGAGGCAACCGCCCGCACCAGGGCCCAGCGTGTGCCGATGGTGGTCGAGGCAAGCGCCCGTGTCACGGGCTCCGACCTTAGACTCAGAATCCGTGCGGCCTTAGGCTTGGAATCTCGTCCTTGATGCCTAAGTCAGCCTAAAACACAAGCGTGCGGGCACTAGAACAAAGGGAAGGGCTGATTACGCAAGTTAAAGAGAAACAGGACAGAAAAACAGAATTCTGGAAATGCTCTTGTATTCACTGAAACAGAAGTGTTTGATGGTGTACAAATGAGGGTGGAGCAGCCCTCTATTTATAGTTGAGGCTCCAGCTACAACTTAATGGCAAATCCCTAAAATAAAGGCTACAATCATGGGATTACATTTAATCAAGATGCTGGTTCCTGATTTTCAGGGTCAACCAAATCTGCCAGGATGCTGATGCTGATCCTGCCTGGTTCCAGAAGCTTCCCTTGCGTATCCAGCACCTCGGGCCCTTCTGGATGTGGTGCGGGCAGCCCAAATGCCAGGCCTTGGTCTCATGAGTTGGCCTGCAAGATGGGCGGGCGTTTGGAGCTCGTTTGATAGGCTTTGCGCACTGATACCCGCCAGCACGCCTGGTCTGCGGGCCTTAGCTGCTGGCTCGCCTGCTGGTCTGGCTGATGTGCCTGGCGCGCCCGCCCAGGGCGTGACATTCTCCCCCACCTGATTGCGCAACGCCCTCGTTGCGTCTTCTGCATGGTACTGCCTGATCTGGTCCCCGAACTGCCATAAGTCCTCTGCTGGTTCCCAGCTCGCCTCACTGTCTGGAAGTCCCTTCCAGCGCACCAAGTACTCATGTCTTGGTTGATAGTTCTTCCGTCTCACTTCCCGGTCAGCCATAATGCTGTGGACCTCCTTCTCATATGAGGCCCTTGCTCCCAACGGTGCACGCTTTGACTCTGCCCGTCCTGGATCTCCCTCATCCTCATGGAACGGCTTGAGCATGCTCACATGGAACACCGGGTGTACCCTCGGCTTGGGTGGCATATCCAGCTTGTAGGCAACCTTGCCTACTCTCTTGACTACTCGGAAAGGTCCCTCATACCTCCGGACTAGGCCTTTGTGCAGCCCCCTGTGGCGCACAATGGGATGCAGCTTCACCAACACCAAGTCTCCAACCTGGAACTGCACATCCCGCCTCTTCTGGTCTGCCCACTTCTTCGACCTCTTGGCCGCCTTGTGTAGACAAACTCTGGCCAAGTCAGCTTGCTCCTGCCATGCCTTGGCAAACTTGTATGCTGCTGGATTCGGCCCTGTATAACCTGCAGCAATCGAACCGGGTGTTAGTGGTTGTTGCCCTGTCACAACCTCAAATGGGCTCTGGTTCGTTGCCTCGCTCCTTTGCAAGTTGTAGGAAAACTGCGCAATATCCAGTAGCTTTGGCCAGTCCCTTTGTGTGGCACTCACATAGTGCCTGAGGTAGACCTCCAGTAGTCCATTCACACGTTCTGTCTGCCCATCGGTCTGCGGATGCATGCTGGTGGAAAAGTTCAAGTCTGACCCCAACAGCTTGAACAACTCAGTCCAGAACCTGCCCGTGAAACGCCCGTCCCGATCACTAACAATGGTCCTCGGCACTCCCCAGTACTTCACCATGTTCTTCAGGAACAATCGAGCTGCCTCCTCGGCTGGGCACTCCTTGGTTGCTGGAATGAAGATTCCATATTTGGAAAACCTGTCCACCACTACCATGATGCTTCCAAACCCCTCTGTCTTGGGTAGACCGACTATAAAGTCCAGAGAAACACTCTCCCATGGTCGCTCTGGCACTGGCAATGGCTCCAAGAGACCCCCTGGTTTCTTGAGCTCCACCTTGTCCTGTTGGCACACAAGACAAGTCTTCACATAGGCCTCCACATCGTCCCTCATGTGCGGCCAGTAGTACCGGTCCTCGATCAGCGCCAAGGTGCGGCTCACTCCTGGGTGTCCAGCCCACCTTGAATCATGACACTCTTGCAAAACTTCCTTGCGGAGCTTCCCGTGCTGCGGCACAAACAGTCTACTGCCCCTGGTGTACAGCAACCCATCCTGCAACCAAAACCGCCTAGTCTTACCTTGCTGGGCGTACTCCATCAAAGCCTTGGCTGTAGGATCATGCGCAAGTCCCTCCTTGATGCGCGGCACCAGTGACCCCTCTGGTTGGCTAATGGCAGCAAGGTTAGCCTTTCTGCTCAGGGCGTCTGCCACTAGGTTCGCCCGCCCCGGCTTGTACTCCATCTGAAAATCAAATTCCGCAAGAAAATCTTGCCATCTCGCCTGCTTGGGGGACAGCTTCTTCTGCGTCTGGAAGTAGCTGGTTGCCACATTGTCCGTCCTCACCACGAACCTCGACCCCAACAGGTAATGGCGCCAAGTGCGCAAGCAGTGCACCACTGCAGTCATCTCCTTCTCTTGGACCGTGTACTTGCGTTCAGTCTCGTTCAGCTTCCTGCTCTCAAACGCGACTGGACGTCCCTCTTGCATCAACACGCCCCCTATGGCAAAGTCTGATGCATCCGTATGCACCTCATACGGTTTGGCATGGTCTGGCAAGGCCAAGACTGGCTCCTCGGTCACAGCCCGCTTCAACCTGTCAAAGGCTTCCTGGCACCCTGCGCTCCACTCCCATGCTCTCCCTTTCTTGAGCAAGTCAGTCAATGGCGTGGCTATTGCTGAGTGACCCTTGATGAAGCGCCTGTAGTAGTTAACCAGCCCAAGGAACGATCTCAACTCAGTGACCTTGGCTGGCGGTTGCCACTCCAGGATGGCATCTATCTTGCCTTCATCCATGCGTATCCTGCCACCTCCCACTATGTGGCCAAGGAATGGGATCTCCTGCTGGGCGAACGAGCACTTCTCCCTCTTGACAAACAGCTTGTGCGCCCGCAACACCTCGAACACCTGTCTCAAGTGGTCTACATGCTCTCCCAAAGTCTGGCTGTAGATCACAATGTCATCCAAATAAACCACAACAAACCGATCAAGGAATGACTGAAGTACCTTGTTCATAAGGGTGCAGAATGTTGCTGGGGCATTCGTGAGTCCGAAAGGCATCACCAAGAACTCATACGAACCATACCGAGTGACACATGCTGTCTTTTGCTCATCTCCCTCTGCGATCCTGACTTGATAATAGCCTGACCTCAAATCCAGCTTGGTGAACCACCTTGCGCTCCCAAGTTGATCGAACAAGTCCGCAATGAGTGGGATGGGGTACTTGTTCTTGATGGTCAGCTTGTTCAAAGCCCGGTAGTCTATGCACAGCCGCAACGACCCATCATGCTTGCGCTGGAATAGAACCGGTGCACCATAGGGTGCTTTCGATGGCCTGATGAAGCCAGCATCAACTAACTCTTTGAGCTGCTTCCTCAACTCCTCCAACTCTGGTGGAGACATTCGGTAAGGGGCTCTGGCTGGTGGCTTGGCCTCGGACACCAGCTCGATCTTGTGGTCCACCTCCCTCTTAGGTGGTAGCTTGCTAGGCAGCTTTGCGGGCATCACATCACTAAAGGTCTTCAGCACCTTTAGCACCTCCAAGGGTGACTCGGTCTCCTTCTCCCTTGGCTCATCATATTTCAGGGCTGCCAAGAAGGTGTCTTCTTGTCTGCTTACCGCCTTGGCAAATTGGATGGCTGACACCACCCGTGACCCAACTCCAGACCCTCTCCTCAATGGTACTAGGCATTGGCACCGTGCATCCAAGATGCAAACACAATCGGCAAAAGGCACAAGGAGGGCGTTAATCCGAACAAGGAAATCCAACCCAATCACAAACTCATAGTCGTCAAGGGGTATTACCTCAATGGTCTCCTTGCCTTTCCAATCTCCAAGCTGTAACTCCACTCCCCGTGCTACTCCAATGGCTGGAACTTCCTTGGAGTTCACCGTCTTAATGGTACCAGTCCCTTTTTGCACCTTTAGTCTGAGTTTCCGGGCTCCATCACCTGAAATGAAAAGATGTGAGGCACCTGTGTCCACCAGTGCGCTCACATTCTGACCCGCAACCATCAGATCCGCAAACATCAAGCCCTTTGGCTTGCGGCTCCCCTTACTCTGGACAGCATTGAGCACCAACGACCCAAGCTTTGCTGCCCCTGACTCTGGCTCCTCGTCAGACTCCCTGTCTACAGCAGCCAGCTTGCCCTTCTGTGGGCAATTGCGCGCTATGTGGCTCCCTCCACATAGGTAGCATGCTAGTGGTTCTCGGTCCCCCTTTGCTTTCCACTTGCCTGCTGATGGCTTCCTCTCGCCATCCTTGGTTGAACGGTCTCGGTCTCCATCCTTGGACTCCCGGTCACGGTCCTTCCCATTGGACTGCTTCTTCCGGTCCCTATCGTCCCTGCCCTTACCCTTGGGCTTGGTAGACTCGAACTTGTTCAGAGGCTTGAACTCTATCAACGCCTCGGCAGTGGTCATGGCTTTAGCCAAGTCATGAACTCCCCTCCTTTGTAGCTCATGCTTCACCCACGGCTTCAGCCCATCCATGAAAGCAAAGAATGCGTCCTTCTCGCCTAGATCCGAGATCTGTAGCATCAGTTCAGAGAATTTTTGAACATACTCTCTTATGTTCCCTTGCTGGCTCAACCTGCGCAACTTTGCCCGTGCCTCATCATCGGCATACTCCGGGTAAAATTGTTCTCTGAACTCTTTTTGGAACTCTGCCCAGGTTCCAATCTTGGCGTTCCCACGCCTGACATCATCACACCTGCGCCTCCACCACAATAAGGCTACATCAGTGAGATACATAGCAGCGGTGCTTACCTTTATCGCCTCGTCTTGCATGCCCATGGCCTGGAAATACTGCTCCATACCCCAAAGGTAATTGTCTACTTCCTTGGCCGCCCTAGTCCCCTTAAACTCCTTAGGCTTGGGGACATCCAATCTGGATCTGGACACTCCAGCAAACATGCCATTCCCAATGGCAGTCTTGCAAGTCACGAGCTCACTGGTAAGCTCCTCCATCCGCTGGCGCATGGCCTCCATGCCATGG
>NW_028323011.1:122500-135000 GCF_047325235.1 Durio zibethinus | reverse complement strand
GTGTGAGTTCTCAGAGGTTTGATGAGGGATAGGGGGCCAACACAAGGGCCAAGTACCAGCACCCATCGCACGTCATGTGCGCACACCCCCCCGGCCCCCCTCCCAATCGCCGGAACCCCAATGCCGCCGGTCAGGTTCTCCGGCGGTACTCCGGCGATGCTGTCCCGAGTGAAAAAAATGCGGCACCAGCACATGCTGGAGCCAAGCATGGGCACCGTGGCTCAAAATCGAACTCCGGCCAAGGCCTCGACCATCAATGGCACATGATGACGCATGGTGATGGCACATGCATCGACCATCATCGGCATAGGCTGCCCTTCGGTACGGGCACCTGCCTCGACCGCCATCGGCACAAGCTGGGCCCTGGTGTGGGTTGTTGCCTCGATCACCAGCGGCACATGCTGAGCCTTGGTGCGGGCGGTTGCCTCGAGCACCATCGGCAGACCCTGGGCCCTGGTGCGGCCGGTTGCCCCGATAACCATCGGCACACGCTGGGCCCTGGAGCGGCCGGTTGCCTCGATCACCATCGGCAAAAGCTGGGCCCTGGTGCGGGCGCTTGCCTCGACCACCATCGGCACACGCTGGGCACTGGTGCGGGCGCTTGCCTCGACCACCATCGGCACACGCTGGGCCCTGGTGCGGGCGCCTGCCTCGATCACCATCGGCACACGCTGGGCCCTGGTGCGGGCGGTTGCCCCCAGCACCATCGGCACACGTTGGGCCCTGGTGCGGGCGCTTGCCTCGACCACCATCGGCACACGCTGGGCCCTGGTGCGACAGGTTGCCTCGACCACCATCGGCACACGCTGGGCCCTGGTGCGGGCGCTTGCCTCGACCACCATCGGCACACGCTCGGCCCTGGTGCGGTCGGTTGCCTCGACCACCATCGGCACACGCTGGGCCCTGGTGCGGGCGCTTGCCTCGACCACCATCGGCACACGCTGGGCCCTGGTGCGGGCGCTTGCCTCGACCACCATCGGCACACGCTGGGCCCTGGTGCGGCAGGTTGCCTCGAGCACCATCGGCACACGCTGGGCCCTGGTGCGGTCGGTTGCCTCGACCACCATCGGCACACGCTGGGCCCTGGTGCGGGCGCTTGCCTCGACCACCATCGGCACACGGTGGGCCCTGGTGCGGCAGGTTGCCTCGACCACCATCGGCACACGCTGGGCCCTGGTGCGGCAGGTTGCCTCGAGCACCATCGGCACACGCTGGGCCCTGGTGCGGTCGGTTGCCTCGATCACCATCGGCACACGCTGGGCCCTGGTGCGGGCGGTTGCCTCGACCACCATCGGCACACGCTGGGCCCTGGTGCGGCAGCTTGCCTCGAGCACCATCAGCACACGCTCGGCCCTGGTGCGGTCGGTTGCCTCGAGCACCATCGGCACACGCTGGGCCCTGGTGCGGCAGGTTGCCTCGACCACCATCGGCAGCCTCGACCACCATCGGCACACGCTGGGCCCTGGTGCGGTCGGTTGCCTCGAGCACCATCGGCACACGCTGGGCCCTGGTGCGGCAGGTTGCCTCGACCACCATCGGCACACGCTGGGCCCTGGTGCGGGCGCTTGCCTCGACCACCATCGGCACACGCTCCGCCCTGGTGCGGTCGGTTGCCTCGAGCACCATCGGCACACGCTGGGCCCTGGTGCGGCAGGTTGCCTCGACCACCATCGGCACACGCTGGGCCCTGGTGCGGGCGCTTGCCTCGACCACCATGGGCACACGCTGGGCCCTGGTGCGGCAGGTTGCCCCGACCACCATCGGCACACGCTGGGCCCTGGTGCGGGCGCTTGCCTCGAGCACCATCGGCACACGCTCGGCCCTGGTGCGGTCGGTTGCCTCGAGCACCATCGGCACACGCTGGGCCCTGGTGCGGCAGGTTGCCTCGACCATCATCGGCAGCCTCGACCACCATCGGCACACGCTGGGCCCTGGTGCGGGCGGTTGCCTCGACCACCATCGGCACACGCTGGGCCCTGGTGCGGTCGGTTGCCTCGAGCACCATCGGCACACGCTGGGCCCTGGTGCGGCAGGTTGCCTCGAGCACCATCGGCACACGCTGGGCCCTGGTGCGGCAGGTTGCCTCGACCACCATCGGCACACGCTGGGCCCTGGTGCGGGCGGTTGCCTCGACCACCATCGGCACACGCTGGGCCCTGGTGCGGGCGCTTGCCTCGAGCACCATCCGCACACGCTGGGCCCTGGTGCGGCAGGTTGCCTCGAGCACCATCGGCACACGCTGGGCCCTGGTGCGGCAGGTTGCCTCGAGCACCATCGGCACACGCTGGGCCCTGGTGCGGGAGCTTGCCTCGAGCGCCATCGGCACACGCTGGGCCCTGGTGCGGCAGGTTGCCTCGAGCACCATCGGCACACGCTGGGCCCTGGTGCGGTCGGTTGCCTCGAGCACCATCGGCACACGCTGGGCGCTGGTGCGGGCGCTTGCCTCGACCAGCATCGGCACACGCTGGGCCCTGGTGCGGCAGGTTGCCTCGATCACCATCGGCACACGCTGGGCCCTGGTGCGACAGGTTGCCTCGAGCACCATCGGCACACTATCGGCCCTGGTGCGGGCGGTTGCCTCGACCACCGTCGGCACACGCTGGGCCCTGGTGCGGGCGGTTGCCTCGAGCACCATCGGCACACGCTGGGCCCTGGTGGGTTTAGGCACATCTTCAAATTTCTGCCGTGCCAATGCCATTTTTATGGCTTGTAAATTCATACAATGGTCCCCTAAGCCTTCACGTGAAGTTTCGTTGGAAGATGACTCGTTTTCTATTTTTCATGATTTTCGAAACTTTTTGCGGTTCGGGATTTTTTAAAATTTTTTTATAAGGATTTTTGGCCCCAAATTTTGTAGGCATGATCCTTCTATTTTTGTTGGCATGCACAAAAAAATTCAGCTAAAAACTCGAAGTAGAGAAGATTTTGTGACCGTTTGAAAAAAGTGTCCCCATTTCAGACACTTTAACGGCTACTGGTAGCAAACCTGTAAAATCTCAAATGCTCTTTAAGGGGGTGTGAATTCTCAGAGGTTTGATGAGGGATAGGGGGCCAACACAAGGCCAAGTACCAGCACCCATCGCACATCATGTGCGCACACCCCCCCGGCCCCCCTCCCAATCGCCGGAACCCCAATGCCGCCGGTCAGGTTCTCCGGCGGTACTCCGGCGATGCTCCGGCGATGCTCCGGCGATGCTGTCCCGAGTGAAAAAAATGCGGCACCAGCACATGCTGGAGCCAAGCATGGGCACCGTGGCTCAAAATCGAACTTCGGCCAAGGCCTCGACCATCAATGGCACATGATGACGCATGGTGATGGCACATGCATCGACCATCATCGGCATAGGCTGCCCTTCGGTACGGGCACTTGCCTCGACCGCCATCGGCACAAGCTGGGCCCTGGTGTGGGTTGTTGCCTCGATCACAATCGGCACATGCTGAGCCTTGGTGCGGGCGGTTGCCTCGAGCACCATCGGCAGACCCTGGGCCCTGGTGCGGCCGGTTGCCCCGATAACCATCGACACACGCTGGGCCCTGGGGCGGGCGCTTGCCCCCAGCACCATCGGCACACGCTGGGCCCTGGTGCGGGCGCTTGCCTCGACCACCATCGGCACACGCTGGGCACTGGTGCGGGCGCTTGCCTCGACCACCATCGGCACACGCTGGGCCCTGGTGCGGGCGCTTGCCCCCAGCACCATCGGCACACGCTGGGCCCTGGTGCGGGCGGTTGCCCCCAGCACCATCGGCACACGCAGGGCCCTGGTGCGGGCGGTTGCCCCGAACACCATCGGCACAAGCCGGCCCTTGGTGCGGGCTCCTGGCTCGACCACCATCGGCACACGCCGGCCCTTGGTGCGGCCGGTTGCCTCGACCACCATCGGCACACGCTCGGCCTTGGTGAGGGCGCTTGCCTCGACCACCATCGGCACACGCTGGGCCCTGGTGCGGGCGCTTGCCTCGACCACCATCGGCACACGCTCGGCCTTGGTGCGGGTGTCACGCCCTGGGCGGGCGCGCCAGGCACATCAGCCAGACCAGCAAGCGAGCCAGCAGCTAAGGCCCGCAGACCAGGCGTGCTGGCGGGTATCAGTGCGCAAAGCCTATCAAACGAGCTCCAAACGCCCGCCCATCTTGCAGGCCAACTCATGAGACCAAGGCCTGGCATTTGGGCTGCCCGCACCACATCCAGAAGGGCCCGAGGTGCTGGATACGCAAGGGAAGCTTCTGGAACCAGGCAGGATCAGCATCAGCATCCTGGCAGATTTGGTTGACCCTGAAAATCAGGAACCAGCATCTTGATTAAATGTAATCCCATGATTGTAGCCTTTATTTTAGGGATTTGCCATTAAGTTGTAGCTGGAGCCTCAACTATAAATAGAGGGCTGCTCCACCCTCATTTGTACACCATCAAACACTTCTGTTTCAGTGAATACAAGAGCATTTCCAGAATTCTGTTTTTCTGTCCTGTTTCTCTTTAACTTGCGTAATCAGCCCTTCCCTTTGTTCTAGTGTCCGCACGCTTGTGTTTTAGGCTGACTTAGGCATCAAGGACGAGATTCCAAGCCTAAGGCCGCACGGATTCTGAGTCTAAGGTCGGAGCCCGTGACAGTTGGTATCAGAGCAAGTTCGATTCTGCGTGTTTGTGTTGTGCAGGTTAGATCGTGATTGAGGAGATGGCATCCCAAAGCGACGTTGCTAGCCAACAACCAGAGGCCCAGGAGCATGGGCGAGGAAGAGGCAAGAAAGCTTGTTCTAGAGATATCTGGTCTACCATGGACGGTAGGCTGGCCAAGGTGGAGGTGACCATAGGCGACATGGGGGAGAAGCTGGAGGAAGTAGAAACTCACATTGCATCGCTAGACTCCATGGGGGAGGAGATCCAAAGTGAGCTAGCAGCTGCTCTCAACAATGGCCTGGATGCGATCACCCAAAAGAATGAATCCTTGGAGGCGGAAGTTCTGACTTTGCGAGATGGCATGGAGGCCATGCGCCATGGCATGGAGGCCATGCGCCAGCGGATGGAGGAGCTTACCAGTGAGCTCGTGACTTGCAAGACTGCCATTGGGAATGGCATGTTTGCTGGAGTGTCCAGATCCAGATTGGATGTCCCCAAGCCTCAGGAGTTTAAGGGGACTAGGGCGGCCAAGGAAGTAGACAATTACCTTTGGGGTATGGAGCAGTATTTCCAGGCCATGGGCATGCAAGACGAGGCGATAAAGGTAAGCACCGCTGCTATGTATCTCACTGATGTAGCCTTATTGTGGTGGAGGCGCAGGTGTGATGATGTCAGGCGTGGGAACGCCAAGATTGGAACCTGGGCAGAGTTCCAAAAAGAGTTCAGAGAACAATTTTACCCGGAGTATGCCGATGATGAGGCACGGGCAAAGTTGCGCAGGTTGAGCCAGCAAGGGAACATAAGAGAGTATGTTCAAAAATTCTCTGAACTGATGCTACAGATCTCGGATCTAGGCGAGAAGGACGCATTCTTTGCTTTCATGGATGGGCTGAAGCCGTGGGTGAAGCATGAGCTACAAAGGAGGGGAGTTCATGACTTGGCTAAAGCCATGACCACTGCCGAGGCGTTGATAGAGTTCAAGCCTCTGAACAAGTTCGAGTCTACCAAGCCCAAGGGTAAGGGCAGGGACGATAGGGACCGGAAGAAGCAGTCCAATGGGAAGGACCGTGACCGGGAGTCCAAGGATGGAGACCGAGACCGTTCAACCAAGGATGGCGAGAGGAAGCCATCAGCAGGCAAGTGGAAAGCAAAGGGGGACCGAGAACCACTAGCATGCTACCTATGTGGAGGGAGCCACATAGCGCGCAATTGCCCGCAGAAGGGCAAGCTGGCTGCTGTAGACAGGGAGTCTGACGAGGAGCCAGAGTCAGGGGCAGCAAAGCTTGGGTCGTTGGTGCTCAATGCTGTCCAGAGTAAGGGGAGCCGCAAGCCAAAGGGCTTGATGTTTGCGGATCTGATGGTTGCGGGTCAGAAGGTGAGCGCACTGGTGGACACAGGTGCCTCACATCTTTTCATTTCAGGTGATGGAGCCCGGAAGCTCAGACTAAAGGTGCAGAAAGGGACTGGTACCATTAAGACGGTGAACTCCAAGGAAGTTCCAGCCATTGGAGTAGCACGGGGAGTGGAGTTACAGCTTGGAGATTGGAAAGGCAAGGAGACCATTGAGGTAATACCCCTTGACGACTATGAGTTTGTGATTGGGTTGGATTTCCTTGTTCGGATTAACGCCCTCCTTGTGCCTTTTGCCGATTGTGTTTGCATCCTGGATGCACGGTGCCAATGCCTAGTACCATTGAGGAGAGGGTCTGGAGTTGGGTCACAGGTGGTGTCAGCCATCCAATTTGCCAAGGCGGTAAGCAGACAAGAAGACACCTTCTTGGCAGCCCTGAAATATGATGAGCCAAGGGAGAAGGAGACCGAGTCACCCTTGGAGGTGCTAAAGGTGCTGAAGACCTTTAGTGATGTGATGCCCGCAAAGCTGCCTAGCAAGCTACCACCTAAGAGGGAGGTGGACCACAAGATCGAGCTGGTGTCCGAGGCCAAGCCACCAGCCAGAGCCCCTTACCGAATGTCTCCACCAGAGTTGGAGGAGTTGAGGAAGCAGCTCAAAGAGTTAGTTGATGCTGGCTTCATCAGGCCATCGAAAGCACCCTATGGTGCACCGGTTCTATTCCAGCGCAAGCATGATGGGTCGTTGCGGCTGTGCATAGACTACTGGGCTTTGAACAAGCTGACCATCAAGAACAAGTACCCCATCCCACTCATTGCGGACTTGTTCGATCAACTTGGGAGCGCAAGGTGGTTCACCAAGCTGGATTTGAGGTCAGGCTATTATCAAGTCAGGATCGCAGAGGGAGATGAGCAAAAGACAGCATGTGTCACTCGGTATGGTTCGTATGAGTTCTTGGTGATGCCTTTCGGACTCACGAATGCCCCAGCAACATTCTGCACCCTTATGAACAAGGTACTTCAGTCATTCCTTGATCGGTTTGTTGTGGTTTATTTGGATGACATTGTGATCTACAGCCAGACTTTGGGAGAGCATGTAGACCACTTGAGACAGGTGTTCGAGGTGTTGCGGGCGCACAAGCTGTTTGTCAAGAGGGAGAAGTGCTCGTTCGCCCAGCAGGAGATCCCATTCCTTGGCCACATAGTGGGAGGTGGCAGGATACGCATGGATGAAGGCAAGATAGATGCCATCCTGGAGTGGCAACCGCCAGCCAAGGTCACTGAGTTGAGATCGTTCCTTGGGCTGGTTAACTACTACAGGCGCTTCATCAAGGGTCACTCAGCAATAGCCACGCCATTGACTGACTTGCTCAAGAAAGGGAGAGCATGGGAGTGGAGCGCAGGGTGCCAGGAAGCCTTTGACAGGTTGAAGCGGGCTGTGACCGAGGAGCCAGTCTTGGCCTTGCCAGACCATGCCAAACCGTATGAGGTGCATACGGATGCATCAGACTTTGCCATAGGGGGCGTGTTGATGCAAGAGGGACGTCCAGTCGCGTTTGAGAGCAGGAAGCTGAACGAGACTGAACGCAAGTACACGGTCCAAGAGAAGGAGATGACTGCAGTGGTGCACTGCTTGCGCACTTGGCGCCATTACCTGTTGGGGTCGAGGTTCGTGGTGAGGACGGACAATGTGGCAACCAGCTACTTCCAGACGCAGAAGAAGCTGTCCCCCAAGCAGGCGAGATGGCAAGATTTTCTTGCGGAATTTGATTTTCAGATGGAGTACAAGCCGGGGCGGGCGAACCTAGTGGCAGACGCCCTGAGCAGAAAGGCTAACCTTGCTGCCATTAGCCAACCAGAGGGGTCACTGGTGCCGCGCATCAAGGAGGGACTTGCGCATGATCCTACAGCCAAGGCTTTGATGGAGTACGCCCAGCAAGGTAAGACTAGGCGGTTTTGGTTGCAGGATGGGTTGCTGTACACCAGGGGCAGTAGACTGTTTGTGCCGCAGCACGGGAAGCTCCGCAAGGAAGTTTTGCAAGAGTGTCATGATTCAAGGTGGGCTGGACACCCAGGAGTGAGCCGCACCTTGGCGCTGATCGAGGACCGGTACTACTGGCCGCACATGAGGGACGATGTGGAGGCCTATGTGAAGACTTGTCTTGTGTGCCAACAGGACAAGGTGGAGCTCAAGAAACCAGGGGGTCTCTTGGAGCCATTGCCAGTGCCAGAGCGACCATGGGAGAGTGTTTCTCTGGACTTTATAGTCGGTCTACCCAAGACAGAGGGGTTTGGAAGCATCATGGTAGTGGTGGACAGGTTTTCCAAATATGGAATCTTCATTCCAGCAACCAAGGAGTGCCCAGCCGAGGAGGCAGCTCGATTGTTCCTGAAGAACATGGTGAAGTACTGGGGAGTGCCGAGGACCATTGTTAGTGATCGGGACGGGCGTTTCACGGGCAGGTTCTGGACTGAGTTGTTCAAGCTGTTGGGGTCAGACTTGAACTTTTCCACCAGCATGCATCCGCAGACCGATGGGCAGACAGAACGTGTGAATGGACTACTGGAGGTCTACCTCAGGCACTATGTGAGTGCCACACAAAGGGACTGGCCAAAGCTACTGGATATTGCGCAGTTTTCCTACAACTTGCAAAGGAGCGAGGCAACGAACCAGAGCCCATTTGAGGTTGTGACAGGGCAACAACCACTAACACCCGGTTCGATTGCTGCAGGTTATACAGGGCCGAATCCAGCAGCATACAAGTTTGCCAAGGCATGGCAGGAGCAAGCTGACTTGGCCAGAGTTTGTCTACACAAGGCGGCCAAGAGGTCGAAGAAGTGGGCAGACCAGAAGAGGCGGGATGTGCAGTTCCAGGTTGGAGACTTGGTGTTGGTGAAGCTGCATCCCATTGTGCGCCACAGGGGGCTGCACAAAGGCCTAGTCCGGAGGTATGAGGGACCTTTCCGAGTAGTCAAGAGAGTAGGCAAGGTTGCCTACAAGCTGGATATGCCACCCAAGCCGAGGGTACACCCGGTGTTCCATGTGAGCATGCTCAAGCCGTTCCATGAGGATGAGGGAGATCCAGGACGGGCAGAGTCAAAGCGTGCACCGTTGGGAGCAAGGGCCTCATATGAGAAGGAGGTCCACAGCATTATGGCTGACCGGGAAGTGAGACGGAAGAACTATCAACCAAGACATGAGTACTTGGTGCGCTGGAAGGGACTTCCAGACAGTGAGGCGAGCTGGGAACCAACAGAGGACTTATGGCAGTTCGGGGACCAGATCAGGCAGTACCATGCAGAAGACGCAACGAGGGCGTTGCGCAATCAGGTGGGGGAGAATGTCACGCCCTGGGCGGGCGCGCCAGGCACATCAGCCAGACCAGCAGGCGAGCCAGCAGCTAAGGCCCGCAGACCAGGCGTGCTGGCGGGTATCAGTGCGCAAAGCCTATCAAACGAGCTCCAAACGCCCGCCCATCTTGCAGGCCAACTCATGAGACCAAGGCCTGGCATTTGGGCTGCCCGCACCACATCCAGAAGGGCCCGAGGTGCTGGATACGCAAGGGAAGCTTCTGGAACCAGGCAGGATCAGCATCAGCATCCTGGCAGATTTGGTTGACCCTGAAAATCAGGAACCAGCATCTTGATTAAATGTAATCCCATGATTGTAGCCTTTATTTTAGGGATTTGCCATTAAGTTCTAGCTGGAGCCTCAACTATAAATAGAGGGCTGCTCCACCCTCATTTGTACACCATCAAACACTTCTGTTTCAGTGAATACAAGAGCATTTCCAGAATTCTGTTTTTCTGTCCTGTTTCTCTTTAACTTGCGTAATCAGCCCTTCCCTTTGTTCTAGTGCCCGCACGCTTGTGTTTTAGGCTGACTTAGGCATCAAGGACGAGATTCCAAGCCTAAGGCCGCACGGATTCTGAGTCTAAGGTCGGAGCCCGTGACACCCGCACCAGGGCCCAGCGTGTGCCGATGGTGCTGGGGGCAAGCGCCCGCCCCAGGGCCCAGCGTGTGTCGATGGTTATCGGGGCAACCGGCCGCACCAGGGCCCAGGGTCTGCCGATGGTGCTCGAGGCAACCGCCCGCACCAAGGCTCAGCATGTGCCGATTGTGATCGAGGCAACAACCCACACCAGGGCCCAGCTTGTGCCGATGGCGGTCGAGGCAAGTGCCCGTACCGAAGGGCAGCCTATGCCGATGATGGTCGATGCATGTGCCATCACCATGCGTCATCATGTGCCATTGATGGTCGAGGCCTTGGCCGAAGTTCGATTTTGAGCCACGGTGCCCATGCTTGGCTCCAGCATGTGCTGGTGCCGCATTTTTTTCACTCGGGACAGCATCGCCGGAGCATCGCCGGAGCATCGCCGGAGTACCGCCGGAGAACCTGACCGGCGGCATTGGGGTTCCGGCGATTGGGAGGGGGGCCGGGGGGGTGTGCGCACATGATGTGCGATGGGTGCTGGTACTTGGCCTTGTGTTGGCCCCCTATCCCTCATCAAACCTCTGAGAATTCACACCCCCTTAAAGAGCATTTGAGATTTTACAGGTTTGCTACCAGTAGCCGTTAAAGTGTCTGAAATGGGGACACTTTTTTCAAACGGTCACAAAATCTTCTCTACTTCGAGTTTTTAGCTGAATTTTTTTGTGCATGCCAACAAAAATAGAAGGATCATGCCTACAAAATTTGGGGCCAAAAATCCTTATAAAAAAATTTTAAAAAATCCCGAACCGCAAAAAGTTTCGAAAATCATGAAAAATAGAAAACGAGTCATCTTCCAACGAAACTTCACGTGAAGGCTTAGGGGACCATTGTATGAATTTACAAGCCATAAAAATGGCATTGGCACGGCAGAAATTTGAAGATGTACCTAAACCCACCAGGGCCCAGCGTGTGCCGATGGTGCTCGAGGCAACCGCCCGCACCAGGGCCCAGCGTGTGCCGATGGTGCTCGAGGCAAGCGCCCGCACCAGGGCCCAGCGTGTGCCGACGGTGGTCGAGGCAACCGCCCGCACCAGGGCCGATAGTGTGCCGATGGTGCTCGAGGCAACCTGTCGCACCAGGGCCCAGCGTGTGCCGATGGTGATCGAGGCAACCTGCCGCACCAGGGCCCAGCGTGTGCCGATGCTGGTCGAGGCAAGCGCCCGCACCAGCGCCCAGCGTGTGCCGATGGTGCTCGAGGCAACCGACCGCACCAGGGCCCAACGTGTGCCGATGGTGCTCGAGGCAACCTGCCGCACCAGGGCCCAGCGTGTGCCGATGGCGCTCGAGGCAAGCTCCCGCACCAGGGCCCAGCGTGTGCCGATGGTGCTCGAGGCAACGTGCCGATGGTGGTCGAGGCAACCTGCCGCACCAGGGCCCAGCGTGTGCCGATGGTGCTCGAGGCAACCTGCCGCACCAGGGCCCAGCGTGTGCCGATGGTGCTCGAGGCAACCGACCGCACCAGGGCCCAGCGTGCGCCGATGGTGGTCGAGGCAACCGCCCGCACCAGGGCCCAGCGTGTGCCGATGGTGGTCGAGGCTGCCGATGATGGTCGAGGCAACCTGCCGCACCAGGGCCCAGCGTGTGCCGATGGTGCTCGAGGCAACCGACCGCACCAGGGCCGAGCGTGTGCCGATGGTGCTCGAGGCAAGCGCCCGCACCAGGGCCCAGCGTGTGCCGATGGTGGTCGAGGCAACCTGCCGCACCAGGGCCCAGCGTGTGCCGATGGTGGTCGAGGCAAGCGCCCGCACCAGGGCCCAGCGTGTGCCGATGGTGGTCGAGGCAACCTGCCGCACCAGGGCCCAGCGTGTGCCGATGGTGCTCGAGGCAACCGACCGCACCAGGGCGGAGCGTGTGCCGATGGTGGTCGAGGCAAGCGCCTGCACCAGGGCCCAGCGTGTGCCGATGGTGGTCGAGGCAACCTGCCGCACCAGGGCCCAGCGTGTGCCGATGGTGCTCGAGGCAACCGACCGCACCAGGGCCCAGCGTGTGCCGATGGTGGTCGAGGCTGCCGATGGTGGTCGAGGCAACCTGCCGCACCAGGGCCCAGCGTGTGCCGATGGTGCTCGAGGCAACCGACCGCACCAGGGCCGAGCGTGTGCTGATGGTGCTCGAGGCAAGCTGCCGCACCAGGGCCCAGCGTGTGCCGATGGTGGTCGAGGCAACCGCCCGCACCAGGGCCCAGCGTGTGTCGATGGTGATCGAGGCAACCGACCGCACCAGGGCCCAGCGTGTGCCGATGGTGCTCGAGGCAACCTGCCGCACCAGGGCCCACCGTGTGCCGATGGTGGTCGAGGCAACCTGCCGCACCAGGGCCCACCGTGTGCCGATGGTGGTCGAGGCAAGCGCCCGCACCAGGGCCCAGCGTGTGCCGATGGTGGTCGAGGCAACCGACCGCACCAGGGCCCAGCGTGTGCCGATGGTGCTCGAGGCAACCTGCCGCACCAGGGCCCAGCGTGTGCCGATGGTGGTCGAGGCAAGCGCCCGCACCAGGGCCCAGCGTGTGCCGATGGTGGTCGAGGCAAGCGCCCGCACCAGGGCCC
>NW_028323011.1:97500-112500 GCF_047325235.1 Durio zibethinus | reverse complement strand
GATGTGCCTGGCGCGCCCGCCCAGGGCGTGACATTCTCCCCCACCTGATTGCGCAACGCCCTCGTTGCGTCTTCTGCATGGTACTGCCTGATCTGGTCCCCGAACTGCCATAAGTCCTCTGCTGGTTCCCAGCTCGCCTCACTGTCTGGAAGTCCCTTCCAGCGCACCAAGTACTCATGTCTTGGTTGATAGTTCTTCCGTCTCACTTCCCGGTCAGCCATAATGCTGTGGACCTCCTTCTCATATGAGGCCCTTGCTCCCAACGGTGCACGCTTTGACTCTGCCCGTCCTGGATCTCCCTCATCCTCATGGAACGGCTTGAGCATGCTCACATGGAACACCGGGTGTACCCTCGGCTTGGGTGGCATATCCAGCTTGTAGGCAACCTTGCCTACTCTCTTGACTACTCGGAAAGGTCCCTCATACCTCCGGACTAGGCCTTTGTGCAGCCCCCTGTGGCGCACAATGGGATGCAGCTTCACCAACACCAAGTCTCCAACCTGGAACTGCACATCCCGCCTCTTCTGGTCTGCCCACTTCTTCGACCTCTTGGCCGCCTTGTGTAGACAAACTCTGGCCAAGTCAGCTTGCTCCTGCCATGCCTTGGCAAACTTGTATGCTGCTGGATTCGGCCCTGTATAACCTGCAGCAATCGAACCGGGTGTTAGTGGTTGTTGCCCTGTCACAACCTCAAATGGGCTCTGGTTCGTTGCCTCGCTCCTTTGCAAGTTGTAGGAAAACTGCGCAATATCCAGTAGCTTTGGCCAGTCCCTTTGTGTGGCACTCACATAGTGCCTGAGGTAGACCTCCAGTAGTCCATTCACACGTTCTGTCTGCCCATCGGTCTGCGGATGCATGCTGGTGGAAAAGTTCAAGTCTGACCCCAACAGCTTGAACAACTCAGTCCAGAACCTGCCCGTGAAACGCCCGTCCCGATCACTAACAATGGTCCTCGGCACTCCCCAGTACTTCACCATGTTCTTCAGGAACAATCGAGCTGCCTCCTCGGCTGGGCACTCCTTGGTTGCTGGAATGAAGATTCCATATTTGGAAAACCTGTCCACCACTACCATGATGCTTCCAAACCCCTATGTCTTGGGTAGACCGACTATAAAGTCCAGAGAAACACTCTCCCATGGTCGCTCTGGCACTGGCAATGGCTCCAAGAGACCCCCTGGTTTCTTGAGCTCCACCTTGTCCTGTTGGCACACAAGACAAGTCTTCACATAGGCCTCCACATCGTCCCTCATGTGCGGCCAGTAGTACCGGTCCTCGATCAGCGCCAAGGTGCGGCTCACTCCTGGGTGTCCAGCCCACCTTGAATCATGACACTCTTGCAAAACTTCCTTGCGGAGCTTCCCGTGCTGCGGCACAAACAGTCTACTGCCCCTGGTGTACAGCAACCCATCCTGCAACCAAAACCGCCTAGTCTTACCTTGCTGGGCGTACTCCATCAAAGCCTTGGCTGTAGGATCATGCGCAAGTCCCTCCTTGATGCGCGGCACCAGTGACCCCTCTGGTTGGCTAATGGCAGCAAGGTTAGCCTTTCTGCTCAGGGCGTCTGCCACTAGGTTCGCCCGCCCCGGCTTGTACTCCATCTGAAAATCAAATTCCGCAAGAAAATCTTGCCATCTCGCCTGCTTGGGGGACAGCTTCTTCTGCGTCTGGAAGTAGCTGGTTGCCACATTGTCCGTCCTCACCACGAACCTCGACCCCAACAGGTAATGGCGCTAAGTGCGCAAGCAGTGCACCACTGCAGTCATCTCCTTCTCTTGGACCGTGTACTTGCGTTCAGTCTCGTTCAGCTTCCTGCTCTCAAACGCGACTGGACGTCCCTCTTGCATCAACACGCCCCCTATGGCAAAGTCTGATGCATCCGTATGCACCTCATACGGTTTGGCATGGTCTGGCAAGGCCAAGACTGGCTCCTCGGTCACAGCCCGCTTCAACCTGTCAAAGGCTTCCTGGCACCCTGCGCTCCACTCCCATGCTCTCCCTTTCTTGAGCAAGTCAGTCAATGGCGTGGCTATTGCTGAGTGACCCTTGATGAAGCGCCTGTAGTAGTTAACCAGCCCAAGGAACGATCTCAACTCAGTGACCTTGGCTGGCGGTTGCCACTCCAGGATGGCATCTATCTTGCCTTCATCCATGCGTATCCTGCCACCTCCCACTATGTGGCCAAGGAATGGGATCTCCTGCTGGGCGAATGAGCACTTCTCCCTCTTGACAAACAGCTTGTGCGCCCGCAACACCTCGAACACCTGTCTCAAGTGGTCTACATGCTCTCCCAAAGTCTGGCTGTAGATCACAATGTCATCCAAATAAACCACAACAAACCGATCAAGGAATGACTGAAGTACCTTGTTCATAAGGGTGCAGAATGTTGCTGGGGCATTCGTGAGTCCGAAAGGCATCACCAAGAACTCATACGAACCATACCGCGTGACACATGCTGTCTTTTGCTCATCTCCCTCCGCGATCCTGACTTGATAATAGCCTGACCTCAAATCCAGCTTGGTGAACCACCTTGCGCTCCCAAGTTGATCGAACAAGTCCGCAATGAGTGGGATGGGGTACTTGTTCTTAATGGTCAGCTTGTTCAAAGCCCGGTAGTCTATGCACAGCCGCAACGACCCATCATGCTTGCGCTGGAATAGAACCGGTGCACCATAGGGTGCTTTTGATGGCCTGATGAAGCCAGCATCAACTAACTCCTTGAGCTGCTTCCTCAACTCCTCCAACTCTGGTGGAGACATTCGGTAAGGGGCTCTGGCTGGTGGCTTGGCCTCGGACACCAGCTCGATCTTGTGGTCCACCTCCCTCTTAGGTGGTAGCTTGCTAGGCAGCTTTGCGGGCATCACATCACTAAAGGTCTTCAGCACCTTTAGCACCTCCAAGGGTGACTCGGTCTCCTTCTCCCTTGGCTCATCATATTTCAGGGCTGCCAAGAAGGTGTCTTCTTGTCTACTTACCGCCTTGGCAAATTGGATGGCTGACACCACCCGTGACCCAACTCCAGACCCTCTCCTCAATGGTACAAGGCATTGGCACCGTGCATCCAAGATGCAAACACAATCGGCAAAAGGCACAAGGAGGGCGTTAATCCGAACAAGGAAATCCAACCCAATCACAAACTCATAGTCGTCAAGGGGTATTACCTCAATGGTCTCCTTGCCTTTCCAATCTCCAAGCTGTAACTCCACTCCCCGTGCTACTCCAATGGCTGGAACTTCCTTGGAGTTCACCGTCTTAATGGTACCAGTCCCTTTTTGCACCTTTAGTCTGAGTTTCCGGGCTCCATCACCTGAAATGAAAAGATGTGAGGCACCTGTGTCCACCAGTGCGCTCACCTTCTGACCCGCAACCATCAGATCCGCAAACATCAAGCCCTTTGGCTTGCGGCTCCCCTTACTCTGGACAGCATTGAGCACCAACGACCCAAGCTTTGCTGCCCCTGACTCTGGCTCCTCGTCAGACTCCCTGTCTACAGCAGCCAGCTTGCCCTTCTGCGGGCAATTGCGCGCTATGTGGCTCCCTCCACATAGGTAGCATGCTAGTGGTTCTCGGTCCCCCTTTGCTTTCCACTTGCCTGCTGATGGCTTCCTCTCGCCATCCTTGGTTGAACGGTCTCGGTCTCCATCCTTGGACTCCCGGTCACGGTCCTTCCCATTGGACTGCTTCTTCCGGTCCCTATCGTCCCTGCCCTTACCCTTGGGCTTGGTAGACTCGAACTTGTTCAGAGGCTTGAACTCTATCAACGCCTCGGCAGTGGTCATGGCTTTAGCCAAGTCATGAACTCCCCTCCTTTGTAGCTCATGCTTCACCCACGGCTTCAGCCCATCCATGAAAGCAAAGAATGCGTCCTTCTCGCCTAGATCCGAGATCTGTAGCATCAGTTCAGAGAATTTTTGAACATACTCTCTTATGTTCCCTTGCTGGCTCAACCTGCGCAACTTTGCCCGTGCCTCATCATCGGCATACTCCGGGTAAAATTGTTCTCTGAACTCTTTTTGGAACTCTGCCCAGGTTCCAATCTTGGCGTTCCCACGCCTGACATCATCACACCTGCGCCTCCACCACAATAAGGCTACATCAGTGAGATACATAGCAGCGGTGCTTACCTTTATCGCCTCGTCTTGCATGCCCATGGCCTGGAAATACTGCTCCATACCCCAAAGGTAATTGTCTACTTCCTTGGCCGCCCTAGTCCCCTTAAACTCCTTAGGCTTGGGGACATCCAATCTGGATCTGGACACTCCAGCAAACATGCCATTCCCAATGGCAGTCTTGCAAGTCACGAGCTCACTGGTAAGCTCCTCCATCCGCTGGCGCATGGCCTCCATGCCATGGCGCATGGCCTCCATGCCATCTCGCAAAGTCAGAACTTCCGCCTCCAAGGATTCATTCTTTTGGGTGATCGCATCCAGGCCATTGTTGAGAGCAGCTGCTAGCTCACTTTGGATCTCCTCCCCCATGGAGTCTAGCGATGCAATGTGAGTTTCTACTTCCTCCAGCTTCTCCCCCATGTCGCCTATGGTCACCTCCACCTTGGCCAGCCTACCGTCCATGGTAGACCAGATATCTCTAGAACAAGCTTTCTTGCCTCTTCCTCGCCCATGCTCCTGGGCCTCTGGTTGTTGGCTAGCAACGTCGCTTTGGGATGCCATCTCCTCAATCACGATCTAACCTGCACAACACAAACACGCAGAATCGAACTTGCTCTGATACCAACTGTCACGGGCTCCGACCTTAGACTCAGAATCCGTGCGGCCTTAGGCTTGGAATCTCGTCCTTGATGCCTAAGTCAGCCTAAAACACAAGCGTGCGGGCACTAGAACAAAGGGAAGGGCTGATTACGCAAGTTAAAGAGAAACAGGACAGAAAAACAGAATTCTGGAAATGCTCTTGTATTCACTGAAACAGAAGTGTTTGATGGTGTACAAATGAGGGTGGAGCAGCCCTCTATTTATAGTTGAGGCTCCAGCTACAACTTAATGGCAAATCCCTAAAATAAAGGCTACAATCATGGGATTACATTTAATCAAGATGCTGGTTCCTGATTTTCAGGGTCAACCAAATCTGCCAGGATGCTGATGCTGATCCTGCCTGGTTCCAGAAGCTTCCCTTGCGTATCCAGCACCTCGGGCCCTTCTGGATGTGGTGCGGGCAGCCCAAATGCCAGGCCTTGGTCTCATGAGTTGGCCTGCAAGATGGGCGGGCGTTTGGAGCTCGTTTGATAGGCTTTGCGCACTGATACCCGCCAGCACGCCTGGTCTGCGGGCCTTAGCTGCTGGCTCGCCTGCTGGTCTGGCTGATGTGCCTGGCGCGCCCGCCCAGGGCGTGACACCCGCACCAAGGGCCAGCGTGTGCCCATGGTGCTCGAGGCAACCGTCCGCACCAGGGCCCAGCGTGTGCCGATGGTGGTCGAGGCAACCGCCCGCACCAGGGCCCAGCGTGTGCCGATGGTGCTCGAGGCAACCGCCCGCACCAAGGGCCGGCTTGTGCCGATGGTGTTCGAGGCAACCGCCCGCACCAGGGCCCAGCGTGTGCCGATGGTGGTCGAGGCAACCGCCAGCACCAGGGCCCAGCGTGTGCCGATGGTGGTCGAGGCAACCGCCCGCACCAAGGCCGAGCGTGTGCCGATGGTGGTCGAGGCAAGCGCCCTCACCAAGGCCGAGCGTGTGCCGATGGTGGTCGAGGCAACCGCCCGCACCAGGGCCCAGCGTGTGCCGATGGTGGTCGAGGCAAGCGCCCGCACCAGGGCCCAGCGTGTGCCGATGGTGGTCGAGGCAAGCGCCCTCACCAAGGCCGAGCGTGTGCCGATGGTGGTCGAGGCAACCGACCGCACCAAGGGCCGGCGTGTGCCGATGGTGGTCGAGCCAGGAGCCCGCACCAAGGGCCGGCTTGTGCCGATGGTGTTCGGGGCAACCGCCCGCACCAGGGCCCTGCGTGTGCCGATGGTGCTGGGGGCAACCGCCCGCACCAGGGCCCAGCGTGTGCCGATGGTGCTGGGGGCAAGCGCCCGCACCAGGGCCCAGCGTGTGCCGATGGTGGTCGAGGCAAGCGCCCGCACCAGTGCCCAGCGTGTGCCGATGGTGGTCGAGGCAAGCGCCCACAGCAGGGCCCAGCGTGTGCCGATGGTGCTGGGGGCAAGCGCCCGCCCCAGGGCCCAGCGTGTGTCGATGGTTATCGGGGCAACCGGCCGCACCAGGGCCCAGGGTCTGCCGATGGTGCTCGAGGCAACCGCCCGCACCAAGGCTCAGCATGTGCCGATTGTGATCGAGGCAACAACCCACACCAGGGCCCAGCTTGTGCCGATGGCGGTCGAGGCAAGTGCCCGTACCGAAGGGCAGCCTATGCCGATGATGGTCGATGCATGTGCCATCACCATGCGTCATCATGTGCCATTGATGGTCGAGGCCTTGGCCGAAGTTCGATTTTGAGCCACGGTGCCCATGCTTGGCTCCAGCATGTGCTGGTGCCACATTTTTTTCACTCGGGACAGCATCGTCGGAGCATCGCCGGAGCATCGCCGGAGTACCGCCGGAGAACCTGACCGGCGGCATTGGGGTTCCGGCGATTGGGAGGGGGGCCGGGGGGGTGTGCGCACATGATGTGCGATGGGTGCTGGTACTTGGCCTTGTGTTGGCCCCCTATCCCTCATCAAACCTCTGAGAATTCACACCCCCTTAAAGAGCATTTGAGATTTTACAGGTTTGCTACCAGTAGCCGTTAAAGTGTCTGAAATGGGGACACTTTTTTCAAACGGTCACAAAATCTTCTCTACTTCGAGTTTTTAGCTGAATTTTTTTGTGCATGCCAACAAAAATAGAAGGATCATGCCTACAAAATTTGGGGCCAAAAATCCTTATAAAAAAATTTTAAAAAATCCCGAACCGCAAAAAGTTTCGAAAATCATGAAAAATAGAAAACGAGTCATCTTCCAACGAAACTTCACGTGAAGGCTTAGGGGACCATTGTATGAATTTACAAACCATAAAAATGGCATTGGCACGGCAGAAATTTGAAGATGTGCCTAAACCCACCAGGGCCCAGCGTGTGCCGATGGTGCTCGAGGCAACCGCCCGCACCAGGGCCCAGCGTGTGCCGATGGTGCTCGAGGCAAGCGCCCGCACCAGGGCCCAGCGTGTGCTGACGGTGGTCGAGGCAACCGCCCGCACCAGGGCCGATAGTGTGCCGATGGTGCTCGAGGCAACCTGTCGCACCAGGGCCCAGCGTGTGCCGATGGTGATCGAGGCAACCTGCCGCACCAGGGCCCAGCGTGTGCCGATGCTGGTCGAGGCAAGCGCCCGCACCAGCGCCCAGCGTGTGCCGATGGTGCTCGAGGCAACCGACCGCACCAGGGCCCAGCGTGTGCCGATGGTGCTCGAGGCAACCTGCCGCACCAGGGCCCAGCGTGTGCCGATGGCGCTCGAGGCAAGCTCTCGCACCAGGGCCCAGCGTGTGCCGATGGTGCTCGAGGCAACCTGCCGCACCAGGGCCCAGCGTGTGCCGATGGTGCTCGAGGCAACCTGCCGCACCAGGGCCCAGCGTGTGCGGATGGTGCTCGAGGCAAGCGCCCGCACCAGGGCCCAGCGTGTGCCGATGGTGGTCGAGGCAACCGCCCGCACCAGGGCCCAGCGTGTGCCGATGGTGGTCGAGGCAACCTGCCGCACCAGGGCCCAGCGTGTGCCGATGGTGCTCGAGGCAACCTGCCGCACCAGGGCCCAGCGTGTGCCGATGGTGCTCGAGGCAACCGACCGCACCAGGGCCCAGCGTGTGCCGATGGTGGTCGAGGCAACCGCCCGCACCAGGGCCCAGCGTGTGCCGATGGTGGTCGAGGCTGCCGATGATGGTCGAGGCAACCTGCCGCACCAGGGCCCAGCGTGTGCCGATGGTGCTCGAGGCAACCGACCGCACCAGGGCCGAGCGTGTGCCGATGGTGCTCGAGGCAAGCGCCCGCACCAGGGCCCAGCGTGTGCCGATGGTGGTCGAGGCAACCTGCCGCACCAGGGCCCAGCGTGTGCCGATGGTGGTCGAGGCAAGCGCCCGCACCAGGGCCCAGCGTGTGCCGATGGTGGTCGAGGCAACCTGCCGCACCAGGGCCCAGCGTGTGCCGATGGTGCTCGAGGCAACCGACCGCACCAGGGCGGAGCGTGTGCCGATGGTGGTCGAGGCAAGCGCCCGCACCAGGGCCCAGCGTGTGCCGATGGTGGTCGAGGCAACCTGCCGCATCAGGGCCCAGCGTGTGCCGATGGTGCTCGAGGCAACCGACCGCACCAGGGCCCAGCGTGTGCCGATGGTGGTCGAGGCTGCCGATGGTGGTCGAGGCAACCTGCCGCACCAGGGCCCAGCGTGTGCCGATGGTGCTCGAGGCAACCGACCGCACCAGGGCCGAGCGTGTGCTGATGGTGCTCGAGGCAAGCTGCCGCACCAGGGCCCAGCATGTGCCAATGGTGGTCGAGGCAACCGCCCGCACCAGGGCCCAGCGTGTGCCGATGGTGATCGAGGCAACCGACCGCACCAGGGCCCAGCGTGTGCCGATGGTGCTCGAGGCAACCTGTCGCACCAGGGCCCAGCGTGTGCCGATGGTGGTCGAGGCAACCTGCCGCACCAGGGCCCACCGTGTGCCGATGGTGGTCGAGGCAAGCGCCCGCACCAGGGCCCAGCGTGTGCCGATGGTGGTCGAGGCAACCGACCGCACCCGGGCCCAGCGTGTGCCGATGGTGCTCGAGGCAACCTGCCGCACCAGGGCCCAGCGTGTGCCGATGGTGGTCGAGGCAAGCGCCCGCACCAGGGCCCAGCGTGTGCCGATGGTGGTCGAGGCAAGCGCCCGTGTCACGGGCTCCGACCTTAGACTCAGAATCCGTGCGGCCTTAGGCTTGGAATCTCGTCCTTGATGCCTAAGTCAGCCTAAAACACAAGCGTGCGGGCACTAGAACAAAGGGAAGGGCTGATTACGCAAGTTAAAGAGAAACAGGACAGAAAAACAGAATTCTGGAAATGCTCTTGTATTCACTGAAACAGAAGTGTTTGATGGTGTACAAATGAGGGTGGAGCAGCCCTCTATTTATAGTTGAGGCTCCAGCTACAACTTAATGGCAAATCCCTAAAATAAAGGCTACAATCATGGGATTACATTTAATCAAGATGCTGGTTCCTGATTTTCAGGGTCAACCAAATCTGCCAGGATGCTGATGCTGATCCTGCCTGGTTCCAGAAGCTTCCCTTGCGTATCCAGCACCTCGGGCCCTTCTGGATGTGGTGCGGGCAGCCCAAATGCCAGGCCTTGGTCTCATGAGTTGGCCTGCAAGATGGGCGGGCGTTTGGAGCTCGTTTGATAGGCTTTGCGCACTGATACCCGCCAGCACGCCTGGTCTGCGGGCCTTAGCTGCTGGCTCGCCTGCTGGTCTGGCTGATGTGCCTGGCGCGCCCGCCCAGGGCGTGACATTCTCCCCCACCTGATTGCGCAACGCCCTCGTTGCGTCTTCTGCATGGTACTGCCTGATCTGGTCCCCGAACTGCCATAAGTCCTCTGCTGGTTCCCAGCTCGCCTCACTGTCTGGAAGTCCCTTCCAGCGCACCAAGTACTCATGTCTTGGTTGATAGTTCTTCCGTCTCACTTCCCGGTCAGCCATAATGCTGTGGACCTCCTTCTCATATGAGGCCCTTGCTCCCAACGGTGCACGCTTTGACTCTGCCCGTCCTGGATCTCCCTCATCCTCATGGAACGGCTTGAGCATGCTCACATGGAACACCGGGTGTACCCTCGGCTTGGGTGGCATATCCAGCTTGTAGGCAACCTTGCCTACTCTCTTGACTACTCGGAAAGGTCCCTCATACCTCCGGACTAGGCCTTTGTGCAGCCCCCTGTGGCGCACAATGGGATGCAGCTTCACCAACACCAAGTCTCCAACCTGGAACTGCACATCCCGCCTCTTCTGGTCTGCCCACTTCTTCGACCTCTTGGCCGCCTTGTGTAGACAAACTCTGGCCAAGTCAGCTTGCTCCTGCCATGCCTTGGCAAACTTGTATGCTGCTGGATTTGGCCCTGTATAACCTGCAGCAATCGAACCGGGTGTTAGTGGTTGTTGCCCTGTCACAACCTCGAATGGGCTCTGGTTCGTTGCCTCGCTCCTTTGCAAGTTGTAGGAAAACTGCGCAATATCCAGTAGCTTTGGCCAGTCCCTTTGTGTGGCACTCACATAGTGCCTGAGGTAGACCTCCAGTAGTCCATTCACACGTTCTGTCTGCCCATCGGTCTGCGGATGCATGCTGGTGGAAAAGTTCAAGTCTGACCCCAACAGCTTGAACAACTCAGTCCAGAACCTGCCCGTGAAACGCCCGTCCCGATCACTAACAATGGTCCTCGGCACTCCCCAGTACTTCACCATGTTCTTCAGGAACAATCGAGCTGCCTCCTCGGCTGGGCACTCCTTGGTTGCTGGAATGAAGATTCCATATTTGGAAAACCTGTCCACCACTACCATGATGCTTCCAAACCCCTCTGTCTTGGGTAGACCGACTATAAAGTCCAGAGAAACACTCTCCCATGGTCGCTCTGGCACTGGCAATGGCTCCAAGAGACCCCCTGGTTTCTTGAGCTCCACCTTGTCCTGTTGGCACACAAGACAAGTCTTCACATAGGCCTCCACATCGTCCCTCATGTGCGGCCAGTAGTACCGGTCCTCGATCAGCGCCAAGGTGCGGCTCACTCCTGGGTGTCCAGCCCACCTTGAATCATGACACTCTTGCAAAACTTCCTTGCGGAGCTTCCCGTGCTGCGGCACAAACAGTCTACTGCCCCTGGTGTACAGCAACCCATCCTGCAACCAAAACCGCCTAGTCTTACCTTGCTGGGCGTACTCCATCAAAGCCTTGGCTGTAGGATCATGCGCAAGTCCCTCCTTGATGCGCGGCACCAGTGACCCCTCTGGTTGGCTAATGGCAGCAAGGTTAGCCTTTCTGCTCAGGGCGTCTGCCACTAGGTTCGCCCGCCCCGGCTTGTACTCCATCTGAAAATCAAATTCCGCAAGAAAATCTTGCCATCTCGCCTGCTTGGGGGACAGCTTCTTCTGCGTCTGGAAGTAGCTGGTTGCCACATTGTCCGTCCTCACCATGAACCTCGACCCCAACAGGTAATGGCGCCAAGTGCGCAAGCAGTGCACCACTGCAGTCATCTCCTTCTCTTGGACCGTGTACTTGCGTTCAGTCTCGTTCAGCTTCCTGCTCTCAAACGCGACTGGACGTCCCTCTTGCATCAACACGCCCCCTATGGCAAAGTCTGATGCATCCGTATGCACCTCATACGGTTTGGCATGGTCTGGCAAGGCCAAGACTGGCTCCTCGGTCACAGCCCGCTTCAACCTGTCAAAGGCTTCCTGGCACCCTGCGCTCCACTCCCATGCTCTCCCTTTCTTGAGCAAGTCAGTCAATGGCGTGGCTATTGCTGAGTGACCCTTGATGAAGCGCCTGTAGTAGTTAACCAGCCCAAGGAACGATCTCAACTCAGTGACCTTGGCTGGCGGTTGCCACTCCAGGATGGCATCTATCTTGCCTTCATCCATGCGTATCCTGCCACCTCCCACTATGTGGCCAAGGAATGGGATCTCCTGCTGGGCGAATGAGCACTTCTCCCTCTTGACAAACAGCTTGTGCGCCCGCAACACCTCGAACACCTGTCTCAAGTGGTCTACATGCTCTCCCAAAGTCTGGCTGTAGATCACAATGTCATCCAAATAAACCACAACAAACCGATCAAGGAATGACTGAAGTACCTTGTTCATAAGGGTGCAGAATGTTGCTGGGGCATTCGTGAGTCCGAAAGGCATCACCAAGAACTCATACGAACCATACCGCGTGACACATGCTGTCTTTTGCTCATCTCCCTCCGCGATCCTGACTTGATAATAGCCTGACCTCAAATCCAGCTTGGTGAACCACCTTGCGCTCCCAAGTTGATCGAACAAGTCCGCAATGAGTGGGATGGGGTACTTGTTCTTAATGGTCAGCTTGTTCAAAGCCCGGTAGTCTATGCACAGCCGCAACGACCCATCATGCTTGCGCTGGAATAGAACCGGTGCACCATAGGGTGCTTTTGATGGCCTGATGAAGCCAGCATCAACTAACTCCTTGAGCTGCTTCCTCAACTCCTCCAACTCTGGTGGAGACATTCGGTAAGGGGCTCTGGCTGGTGGCTTGGCCTCGGACACCAGCTCGATCTTGTGGTCCACCTCCCTCTTAGGTGGTAGCTTGCTAGGCAGCTTTGCGGGCATCACATCACTAAAGGTCTTCAGCACCTTTAGCACCTCCAAGGGTGACTCGGTCTCCTTCTCCCTTGGCTCATCATATTTCAGGGCTGCCAAGAAGGTGTCTTCTTGTCTACTTACCGCCTTGGCAAATTGGATGGCTGACACCACCCGTGACCCAACTCCAGACCCTCTCCTCAATGGTACAAGGCATTGGCACCGTGCATCCAAGATGCAAACACAATCGGCAAAAGGCACAAGGAGGGCGTTAATCCGAACAAGGAAATCCAACCCAATCACAAACTCATAGTCGTCAAGGGGTATTACCTCAATGGTCTCCTTGCCTTTCCAATCTCCAAGCTGTAACTCCACTCCCCGTGCTACTCCAATGGCTGGAACTTCCTTGGAGTTCACCGTCTTAATGGTACCAGTCCCTTTTTGCACCTTTAGTCTGAGTTTCCGGGCTCCATCACCTGAAATGAAAAGATGTGAGGCACCTGTGTCCACCAGTGCGCTCACCTTCTGACCCGCAACCATCAGATCCGCAAACATCAAGCCCTTTGGCTTGCGGCTCCCCTTACTCTGGACAGCATTGAGCACCAACGACCCAAGCTTTGCTGCCCCTGACTCTGGCTCCTCGTCAGACTCCCTGTCTACAGCAGCCAGCTTGCCCTTCTGCGGGCAATTGCGCGCTATGTGGCTCCCTCCACATAGGTAGCATGCTAGTGGTTCTCGGTCCCCCTTTGCTTTCCACTTGCCTGCTGATGGCTTCCTCTCGCCATCCTTGGTTGAACGGTCTCGGTCTCCATCCTTGGACTCCCGGTCACGGTCCTTCCCATTGGACTGCTTCTTCCGGTCCCTATCGTCCCTGCCCTTACCCTTGGGCTTGGTAGACTCGAACTTGTTCAGAGGCTTGAACTCTATCAACGCCTCGGCAGTGGTCATGGCTTTAGCCAAGTCATGAACTCCCCTCCTTTGTAGCTCATGCTTCACCCACGGCTTCAGCCCATCCATGAAAGCAAAGAATGCGTCCTTCTCGCCTAGATCCGAGATCTGTAGCATCAGTTCAGAGAATTTTTGAACATACTCTCTTATGTTCCCTTGCTGGCTCAACCTGCGCAACTTTGCCCGTGCCTCATCATCGGCATACTTCGGGTAAAATTGTTCTCTGAACTCTTTTTGGAACTCTGCCCAGGTTCCAATCTTGGCGTTCCCACGCCTGACATCATCACACCTGCGCCTCCACCACAATAAGGCTACATCAGTGAGATACATAGCAGCGGTGCTTACCTTTATCGCCTCGTCTTGCATGCCCATGGCCTGGAAATACTGCTCCATACCCCAAAGGTAATTGTCTACTTCCTTGGCCGCCCTAGTCCCCTTAAACTCCTTAGGCTTGGGGACATCCAATCTGGATCTGGACACTCCAGCAAACATGCCATTCCCAATGGCAGTCTTGCAAGTCACGAGCTCACTGGTAAGCTCCTCCATCCGCTGGCGCATGGCCTCCATGCCATGGCGCATGGCCTCCATGCCATCTCGCAAAGTCAGAACTTCCGCCTCCAAGGATTCATTCTTTTGGGTGATCGCATCCAGGCCATTGTTGAGAGCAGCTGCTAGCTCACTTTGGATCTCCTCCCCCATGGAGTCTAGCGATGCAATGTGAGTTTCTACTTCCTCCAGCTTCTCCCCCATGTCGCCTATGGTCACCTCCACCTTGGCCAGCCTACCGTCCATGGTAGACCAGATATCTCTAGAACAAGCTTTCTTGCCTCTTCCTCGCCCATGCTCCTGGGCCTCTGGTTGTTGGCTAGCAACGTCGCTTTGGGATGCCATCTCCTCAATCACGATCTAACCTGCACAACACAAACACGCAGAATCGAACTTGCTCTGATACCAACTGTCACGGGCTCCGACCTTAGACTCAGAATCCGTGCGGCCTTAGGCTTGGAATCTCGTCCTTGATGCCTAAGTCAGCCTAAAACACAAGCGTGCGGGCACTAGAACAAAGGGAAGGGCTGATTACGCAAGTTAAAGAGAAACAGGACAGAAAAACAGAATTCTGGAAATGCTCTTGTATTCACTGAAACAGAAGTGTTTGATGGTGTACAAATGAGGGTGGAGCAGCCCTCTATTTATAGTTGAGGCTCCAGCTACAACTTAATGGCAAATCCCTAAAATAAAGGCTACAATCATGGGATTACATTTAATCAAGATGCTGGTTCCTGATTTTCAGGGTCAACCAAATCTGCCAGGATGCTGATGCTGATCCTGCCTGGTTCCAGAAGCTTCCCTTGCGTATCCAGCACCTCGGGCCCTTCTGGATGTGGTGCGGGCAGCCCAAATGCCAGGCCTTGGTCTCATGAGTTGGCCTGCAAGATGGGCGGGCGTTTGGAGCTCGTTTGATAGGCTTTGCGCACTGATACCCGCCAGCACGCCTGGTCTGCGGGCCTTAGCTGCTGGCTCGCCTGCTGGTCTGGCTGATGTGCCTGGCGCGCCCGCCCAGGGTGTGACACCCGCACCAGGGCCCAGCGTGTGCCGATGGTGGTCGAGGCAACCGACCGCACCAGGGCCGAGCGTGTGCCGATGGTGGTCGAGGCAAGCGCCCGCACCAGGGCCCAGCGTGTGCCGATGGTGGTCGAGGCAACCTGTCGCACCAGGGCCCAGCGTGTGCCGATGGTGGTCGAGGCAAGCGCCCGCACCAGGGCCCAACGTGTGCCGATGGTGCTGGGGGCAACCGCCCGCACCAGGG
>NW_028323011.1:85000-87500 GCF_047325235.1 Durio zibethinus | reverse complement strand
GCCCAGCGTGTGCCGATGGTGGTCGAGGCAAGCGCCCGCACCAGGGCCCAGCGTGTGCCGATGGTGCTGGGGGCAAGCGCCCGCCCCAGGGCCCAGCGTGTGTCGATGGTTATCGGGGCAACCGGCCGCACCAGGGCCCAGGGTCTGCCGATGGTGCTCGAGGCAACCGCCCGCACCAAGGCTCAGCATGTGCCGATTGTGATCGAGGCAACAACCCACACTAGGGCCCAGCTTGTGCCGATGGCGGTCGAGGCAAGTGCCCGTACCGAAGGGCAGCCTATGCCGATGATGGTCGATGCATGTGCCATCACCATGCGTCATCATGTGCCATTGATGGTCGAGGCCTTGGCCGAAGTTCGATTTTGAGCCACGGTGCCCATGCTTGGCTCCAGCATGTGCTGGTGCCGCATTTTTTTCACTCGGGACAGCATCGCCGGAGCATCGCCGGAGCATCGCCGGAGTACCGCCGGAGAACCTGACCGGCGGCATTGGGGTTCCGGCGATTGGGAGGGGGGCCGGGGGGGTGTGCGCACATGATGTGCGATGGGTGCTGGTACTTGGCCTTGTGTTGGCCCCCTATCCCTCATCAAACCTCTGAGAATTCACACCCCCTTAAAGAGCATTTGAGATTTTACAGGTTTGCTACCAGTAGCCGTTAAAGTGTCTGAAATGGGGACACTTTTTTCAAACGGTCACAAAATCTTCTCTACTTCGAGTTTTTAGCTGAATTTTTTTGTGCATGCCAACAAAAATAGAAGGATCATGCCTACAAAATTTGGGGCCAAAAATCCTTATAAAAAAATTTTAAAAAATCCCGAGCCGCAAAAAGTTTCGAAAATCATGAAAAATAGAAAACGAGTCATCTTCCAACGAAACTTCACGTGAAGGCTTAGGGGACCATTGTATGAATTTACAAGCCATAAAAATGGCATTGGCACGGCAGAAATTTGAAGATGTGCCTAAACCCACCAGGGCCCAGCGTGTGCCGATGGTGCTCGAGGCAACCGCCCGCACCAGGGCCCAGCGTGTGCCGATGGTGCTCGAGGCAAGCGCCCGCACCAGGGCCCAACGTGTGCCGACGGTGGTCGAGGCAACCGCCCGCACCAGGGCCGATAGTGTGCCGATGGTGCTCGAGGCAACCTGTCGCACCAGGGCCCAGCGTGTGCCGATGGTGATCGAGGCAACCTGCCGCACCAGGGCCCAGCGTGTGCCGATGCTGGTCGAGGCAAGCGCCCGCACCAGCGCCCAGCGTGTGCCGATGGTGCTCGAGGCAACCGACCGCACCAGGGCCCAGCGTGTGCCGATGGTGCTCGAGGCAACCTGCCGCACCAGGGCCCAGCGTGTGCCGATGGCGCTCGAGGCAAGCTCCCGCACCAGGGCCCAGCGTGTGCCGATGGTGCTCGAGGCAACCTGCCGCGCCAGGGCCCAGCGTGTGCCGATGGTGCTCGAGGCAACCTGCCGCCCCAGGGCCCAGCGTGTGCGGATGGTGCTCGAGGCAAGCGCCCGCACCAGGGCCCAGCGTGTGCCGATGGTGGTCGAGGCAACCGCCCGCACCAGGGCCCAGCGTGTGCCGATGGTGGTCGAGGCAACCTGCCGCACCAGGGCCCAGCGTGTGCCGATGGTGCTCGAGGCAACCTGCCGCACCAGGGCCCAGCGTGTGCCGATGGTGCTCGAGGCAACCGACCGCACCAGGGCCCAGCGTGTGCCGATGGTGGTCGAGGCAACCGCCTGCACCAGGGCCCAGCGTGTGCCGATGGTGGTCGAGGCTGCCGATGATGGTCGAGGCAACCTGCCGCACCAGGGCCCAGCGTGTGCCGATGGTGCTCGAGGCAACCGACCGCACCAGGGCCGAGCGTGTGCCGATGGTGCTCGAGGCAAGCGCCCGCACCAGGGCCCAGCGTGTGCCGATGGTGGTCGAGGCAACCTGCCGCACCAGGGCCCAGCGTGTGCCGATGGTGGTCGAGGCAAGCGCCCGCACCAGGGCCCAGCGTGTGCCGATGGTGGTCGAGGCAACCTGCCGCACCAGGGCCCAGCGTGTGCCGATGGTGCTCGAGGCAACCGACCGCACCAGGGCGGAGCGTGTGCCGATGGTGGTCGAGGCAAGCGCCCGCACAAGGGCCCAGCGTGTGCCGATGGTGGTCGAGGCAACCTGCCGCACCAGGGCCCAGCGTGTGCCGATGGTGCTCGAGGCAACCGACCGCACCAGGGCCCAGCGTGTGCCGATGGTGGTCGAGGCTGCCGATGGTGGTCGAGGCAACCTGCCGCACCAGGGCCCAGCGTGTGCCGATGGTGCTCGAGGCAACCGACCGCACCAGGGCCGAGCGTGTGCTGATGGTGCTCGAGGCAAGCTGCCGCACCAGGGCCCAGCGTGTGCCGATGGTGGTCGAGGCAACCGCCCGTACCAGGGCCCAGCGTGTGCCGATGGTGATCGAGGCAACCGACCGCACCAGGGCCCAGCGTGTGCCGATGGTGCTCGAGGCAACCTGCCGCACCAGGGCCC
>NW_028323011.1:57500-65000 GCF_047325235.1 Durio zibethinus | reverse complement strand
ACCAGGGCCCAGCGTGTGCCGATGGTGGTCGAGGCAACCGCCCGCACCAGGGCCCAGCGTGTGCCGATGGTGGTCGAGGCAAGCGCCCGCACCAGGGCCCAGCGTGTGCCGATGGTGGTCGAGGCAAGCGCCCTCACCAAGGCCGAGCGTGTGCCGATGGTGGTCGAGGCAAGCGCCCGCACCAAGGCCGAGCGTGTGCCGATGGTGGTCGAGGCAAGCGCCCGCACCAGGGCGCAGCGTGTGCCGATGGTGGTCGAGGCAAGCGCCCTCACCAAGGCCGAGCGTGTGCCGATGGTGGTCGAGGCAACCGGCCGCACCAAGGGCCGGCGTGTGCCGATGGTGTTCGAGGCAACCGCCCGCACCAGGGCCCAGCGTGTGCCGATGGTGGTCGAGCCAGGAGCCCGCACCAAGGGCCGGCTTGTGTCGATGGTGTTCGGGGCAACCGCCCGTACCAGGGCCCAGCGTGTGCCGATGGTGCTGGGGGCAAGCGCCCGCACCAGGGCCCAGCGTGTGGCGATGGTGCTGGGGGCAAGTGTCACGGGCTCCGACCTTAGACTCAGAAACCGTGCGGCCTTAGGCTTGGAATCTCGTCCTTGATGCCTAAGTCAGCCTAAAACACAAGCGTGCGGGCACTAGAACAAAGGGAAGGGCTGATTACGCAAGTTAAAGAGAAACAGGACAGAAAAACAGAATTCTGGAAATGCTCTTGTATTCACTGAAACAGAAGTGTTTGATGGTGTACAAATGAGGGTGGAGCAGCCCTCTATTTATAGTTGAGGCTCCAGCTACAACTTAATGGCAAATCCCTAAAATAAAGGCTACAATCATGGGATTACATTTAATCAAGATGCTGGTTCCTGATTTTCAGGGTCAACCAAATCTGCCAGGATGCTGATGCTGATCCTGCCTGGTTCCAGAAGCTTCCCTTGCGTATCCAGCACCTCGGGGCCTTCTGGATGTGGTGCGGGCAGCCCAAATGCCAGGCCTTGGTCTCATGAGTTGGCCTGCAAGATGGGCGGGCGTTTGGAGCTCGTTTGATAGGCTTTGCGCACTGATACCCGCCAGCACGCCTGGTCTGCGGGCCTTAGCTGCTGGCTCGCCTGCTGGTCTGGCTGATGTGCCTGGCGCGCCCGCCCAGGGCGTGACATTCTCCCCCACCTGATTGCGCAACGCCCTCGTTGCGTCTTCTGCATGGTACTGCCTGATCTGGTCCCCGAACTGCCATAAGTCCTCTGCTGGTTCCCAGCTCGCCTCACTGTCTGGAAGTCCCTTCCAGCGCACCAAGTACTCATGTCTTGGTTGATAGTTCTTCCGTCTCACTTCCCGGTCAGCCATAATGCTGTGGACCTCCTTCTCATATGAGGCCCTTGCTCCCAACGGTGCACGCTTTGACTCTGCCCTTCCTGGATCTCCCTCATCCTCATGGAACGGCTTGAGCATGCTCACATGGAACACCGGGTGTACCCTCGGCTTGGGTGGCATATCCAGCTTGTAGGCAACCTTGCCTACTCTCTTGACTACTCGGAAAGGTCCCTCATACCTCCGGACTAGGCCTTTGTGCAGCCCCCTGTGGCGCACAATGGGATGCAGCTTCACCAACACCAAGTCTCCAACCTGGAACTGCACATCCCGCCTCTTCTGGTCTGCCCACTTCTTCGACCTCTTGGCCGCCTTGTGTAGACAAACTCTGGCCAAGTCAGCTTGCTCCTGCCATGCCTTGGCAAACTTGTATGCTGCTGGATTCGGTCCTGTATAACCTGCAGCAATCGAACCGGGTGTTAGTGGTTGTTGCCCTGTCACAACCTCAAATGGGCTCTGGTTCGTTGCCTCGCTCCTTTGCAAGTTGTAGGAAAACTGCGCAATATCCAGTAGCTTTGGCCAGTCCCTTTGTGTGGCACTCACATAGTGCCTGAGGTAGACCTTCAGTAGTCCATTCACACGTTCTGTCTGCCCATCGGTCTGCGGATGCATGCTGGTGGAAAAGTTCAAGTCTGACCCCAACAGCTTGAACAACTCAGTCCAGAACCTGCCCGTGAAACGCCCGTCCCGATCACTAACAATGGTCCTCGGCACTCCCCAGTACTTCACCATGTTCTTCAGGAACAATCGAGCTGCCTCCTCGGCTGGGCACTCCTTGGTTGCTGGAATGAAGATCCCATATTTGGAAAACCTGTCCACCACTACCATGATGCTTCCAAACCCCTCTGTCTTGGGTAGACCGACTATAAAGTCCAGAGAAACACTCTCCCATGGTCGCTCTGGCACTGGCAATGGCTCCAAGAGACCCCCTGGTTTCTTGAGCTCCACCTTGTCCTGTTGGCACACAAGACAAGTCTTCACATAGGCCTCCACATCGTCCCTCATGTGCGGCCAGTAGTACCGGTCCTCGATCAGCGCCAAGGTGCGGCTCACTCCTGGGTGTCCAGCCCACCTTGAATCATGACACTCTTGCAAAACTTCCTTGCGGAGCTTCCCGTGCTGCGGCACAAACAGTCTACTGCCCCTGGTGTACAGCAACCCATCCTGCAACCAAAACCGCCTAGTCTTACCTTGCTGGGCGTACTCCATCAGAGCCTTGGCTGTAGGATCATGCGCAAGTCCCTCCTTGATGCGCGGCACCAGTGACCCCTCTGGTTGGCTAATGGCAGCAAGGTTAGCCTTCCTGCTCAGGGCGTCTGCCACTAGGTTCGCCCGTCCTGGCTTGTACTCCATCTGGAAATCAAATTCTGCAAGAAAATCTTGCCATCTCGCCTGCTTGGGGGACAGCTTCTTCTGCGTCTGGAAGTAGCTGGTCGCCACATTGTCCGTTCTCACCACGAACCTCGACCCCAACAGGTAATGGCGCCAAGTGCGCAAGCAGTGCACCACTGCAGTCATCTCCTTCTCTTGGACCGTGTACTTGCGTTCAGTCTCGTTCAGCTTCCTGCTCTCAAACGCGACTGGACGTCCCTCTTGCATCAACACGCCCCCTATGGCAAAGTCTGATGCATCCGTATGCACCTCATACGGTTTGGCATGGTCTGGCAAGGCCAAGACTGGCTCCTCGGTCACAGCCCGCTTCAACCTGTCAAAGGCTTCCTGGCACCCTGCGCTCCACTCCCATGCTCTCCCTTTCTTGAGCAAGTCAGTCAATGGTGTGGCTATTGCTGAGTGACCCTTAATGAAGCGCCTGTAGTAGTTAACCAGCCCAAGGAACGATCTCAACTCAGTGACCTTGGCTGGTGGTTGCCACTCCAGGATGGCGTCTATCTTGCCTTCATCCATGCGTATCCTGCCACCTCCCACTATGTGGCCCAGGAATGGGATCTCCTGCTGGGCGAATGAGCACTTCTCCCTCTTGACAAACAGCTTGTGCGCCCGCAACACCTCGAACACCTGTCTCAAGTGGTCTACATGCTCTCCCAAAGTCTGGCTGTAGATCACAATGTCATCCAAATAAACCACAACAAACCGATCAAGGAATGACTGAAGTACCTTGTTCATAAGGGTGCAGAATGTTGCTGGGGCATTCGTGAGTCCGAAAGGCATCACCAAGAACTCATACGAACCATACCGAGTGACACATGCTGTCTTTTGCTCATCTCCCTCTGCGATCCTGACTTGATAATAGCCTGACCTCAAATCCAGCTTGGTGAACCACCTTGCGCTCCCAAGTTGATCGAACAAGTCCGCAATGAGTGGGATGGGGTACTTGTTCTTAATGGTCAGCTTGTTCAAAGCCCGGTAGTCTATGCACAGCCGCAACGACCCATCATGCTTGCGCTGGAATAGAACCGGTGCACCATAGGGTGCTTTCGATGGCCTGATGAAGCCAGCATCAACTAACTCCTTGAGCTGCTTCCTCAACTCCTCCAACTCTGGTGGAGACATTCGGTAAGGGGCTCTGGCTGGTGGCTTGGCCTCGGACACCAGCTCGATCTTGTGGTCCACCTCCCTCTTAGGTGGTAGCTTGCTAGGCAGCTTTGCGGGCATCACATCACTAAAGGTCTTCAGCACCTTTAGCACCTCCAAGGGTGACTCGGTCTCCTTCTCCCTTGGCTCATCATATTTCAGGGCTGCCAAGAAGGTGTCTTCTTGTCTGCTTACCGCCTTGGCAAATTGGATGGCTGACACCACCCGTGACCCAACTCCAGACCCTCTCCTCAATGGTACTAGGCATTGGCACCGTGCATCCAAGATGCAAACACAATCGGCAAAAGGCACAAGGAGGGCGTTAATCCGAACAAGGAAATCCAACCCAATCACAAACTCATAGTCGTCAAGGGGTATTACCTCAATGGTCTCCTTGCCTTTCCAATCTCCAAGCTGCAACTCCACTCCCCGTGCTACTCCAATGGCTGGAACTTCCTTGGAGTTCACCGTCTTAATGGTACCAGTCCCTTTCTGCACCTTTAGTCTGAGCTTCCGGGCTCCATCACCTGAAATAAAAAGATGTGAGGCACCTGTGTCCACCAGTGCGCTCACCTTCTGACCCGCAACCATCAGATCCGCAAACATCAAGCCCTTTGGCTTGCGGCTCCCCTTACTCTGGACAGCATTGAGCACCAACGACCCAAGCTTTGCTGCCCCTGACTCTGGCTCCTCGTCAGACTCCTTGTCTACAGCAGCCAGCTTGCCCTTCTGCGGGCAATTGCGTGCTATGTGGCTCCCTCCACATAGGTAACATGCTAGTGGCTCTCGGTCCCCCTTTGCTTTCCACTTGCCTGCTGATGGCTTCCTCTCGCCATCCTTGGTTGAACGGTCTCGATCTCCATCCTTGGACTCCCGGTCACGGTCCTTCCCATTGGACTGCTTCTTCCGGTCCCTATCGTCCCTGCCCTTACCCTTGGGCTTGGTAGACTCGAACTTGTTCAGAGGCTTGAACTCTATCAATGCCTCGGCAGTGGTCATGGCTTTAGCCAAGTCATGAACTCCCCTCCTTTGTAGCTCATGCTTCACCCACGGCTTCAGCCCATCCATGAAAGCAAAGAATGCGTCCTTCTCGCCTAGATCCGAGATCTGTAGCATCAGTTCAGAGAATTTTTGAACATACTCTCTTATGTTCCCTTGCTGGCTCAACCTGCGCAACTTTGCCCGTGCCTCATCATCGGCATACTCCGGGTAAAATTGTTCTCTGAACTCTTTTTGGAACTCTGCCCAGGTTCCAATCTTGGCGTTCCCACGCCTGACATCATCACACCTGCGCCTCCACCACAATAAGGCTACATCAGTGAGATACATAGCAGCGGTGCTTACCTTTATCGCCTCGTCTTGCATGCCCATGGCCTGGAAATACTGCTCCATACCCCAAAGGTAATTGTCTACTTCCTTGGCCGCCCTAGTCCCCTTAAACTCCTTAGGCTTGGGGACATCCAATCTGGATCTGGACACTCCAGCAAACATGCCATTCCCAATGGCAGTCTTGCAAGTAACGAGCTCACTGGTAAGCTCCTCCATCCGCTGGCGCATGGCCTCCATGCCATGGCGCATGGCCTCCATGCCATCTCGCAAAGTCAGAACTTCCGCCTCCAAGGATTCATTCTTTCGGGTGATCTCATCCAGGCCATTGTTGAGAGCAGCTGCTAGCTCACTTTGGATCTCCTCCCCCATGGAGTCTAGCGATGCAATGTGAGTTTCTACTTCCTCCAGCTTCTCCCCCATGTCGCCTATGGTCACCTCCACCTTGGCCAGCCTACCGTCCATGGTAGACCAGATATCTCTAGAACAAGCTTTCTTGCCTCTTCCTCGCCCATGCTCCTGGGCCTCTGGTTGTTGGCTAGCAACGTCGCTTTGGGATGCCATCTCCTCAATCACGATCTAACCTGCACAACACAAACACGCAGAATCGAACTCGCTCTGATACCAACTGTCACGGGCTCCGACCTTAGACTCAGAAACCGTGCGGCCTTAGGCTTGGAATCTCGTCCTTGATGCCTAAGTCAGCCTAAAACACAAGCGTGCGGGCACTAGAACAAAGGGAAGGGCTGATTACGCAAGTTAAAGAGAAACAGGACAGAAAAACAGAATTCTGGAAATGCTCTTGTATTCACTGAAACAGAAGTGTTTGATGGTGTACAAATGAGGGTGGAGCAGCCCTCTATTTATAGTTGAGGCTCCAGCTACAACTTAATGGCAAATCCCTAAAATAAAGGCTACAATCATGGGATTACATTTAATCAAGATGCTGGTTCCTGATTTTCAGGGTCAACCAAATCTGCCAGGATGCTGATGCTGATCCTGCCTGGTTCCAGAAGCTTCCCTTGCATATCCAGCACCTCGGGCCCTTCTGGATGTGGTGCGGGCAGCCCAAATGCCAGGCCTTGGTCTCATGAGTTGGCCTGCAAGATGGGCGGGCGTTTGGAGCTCGTTTGATAGGCTTTGCGCACTGATACCCGCCAGCACGCCTGGTCTGCGGGCCTTAGCTGCTGGCTCGCCTGCTGGTCTGGCTGATGTGCCTGGCGCGCCCGCCCAGGGCGTGACACAAGCGCCCGCCCCAGGGCCCAGCGTGTGCCGATGGTTATCGGGGCAACCGGCCGCACCAGGGCCCAGGGTCTGCCGATGGTGCTCGAGGCAACCGCCCGCACCAAGGCTCAGCATGTGCCGATTGTGATCGAGGCAACAACCCACACCAGGGCCCAGCTTGTGCCGATGGCGGTCGAGGCAAGTGCCCGTACCGAAGGGCAGCCTATGCCGATGATGGTCGATGCATGTGCCATCACCATGCGTCATCATGTGCCATTGATGGTCGAGGCCTTGGCCGAAGTTCGATTTTGAGCCACGGTGCCCATGCTTGGCTCCAGCATGTGCTGGTGCCGCATTTTTTTCACTCGGGACAGCATCGCCGGAGCATCACCGGAGCATCGCCGGAGTACCGCCGGAGAACCTGACCGGCGGCATTGGGGTTCCGGCGATTGGGAGGGGGGCCGGGGGGGTGTGCGCACATGATGTGCGATGGGTGCTGGTACTTGGCCTTGTGTTGGCCCCCTATCCCTCATCAAACCTCTGAGAATTCACACCCCCTTAAAGAGCATTTGAGATTTTACAGGTTTGCTACCAGTAGCCGTTAAAGTGTCTGAAATGGGGACACTTTTTTCAAACGGTCACAAAATCTTCTCTACTTCGAGTTTTTAGCTGAATTTTTTTGTGCATGCCAACAAAAATAGAAGGATCATGCCTACAAAATTTGGGGCCAAAAATCCTTATAAAAAAATTTTAAAAAATCCCGAACCGCAAAAAGTTTCAAAAATCGTGAAAAATAAAAAACGAGTCATCTTCCAACGAAACTTCACGTGAAGGCTTAGGGGACCATTGTATGAATTTACAAGCCATAAAAATGGCATTGGCACGGCAGAAATTTGAAGATGTGCCTAAACCCACCAGGGCCCAGCGTGTGCCGATGGTGCTCGAGGCAACCGCCCGCACCAGGGCCCAGCGTGTGCCGATGGTGCTCGAGGCAAGCGCCCGCACCAGGGCCCAGCGTGTGCCGATGGTGGTCGAGGCAACCGCCCGCACCAGGGCCGA
>NW_028323011.1:40000-47500 GCF_047325235.1 Durio zibethinus | reverse complement strand
CTGATGGTGGTCGAGGCAAGAGCCCGCACCAAGGGCCAGCGTGTGCCCATGGTGCTCGAGGCAACCGTCCGCACCAGGGCCCAGCGTGTGCCGATGGTGGTCGAGGCAACCGCCCGCACCAGGGCCCAGCGTGTGCCGATGGTGCTCGAGGCAACCGCCCGCACCAGGGCCCAGCGTGTGCCGATGGTGCTCGAGGCAACCGCCCGCACCAAGGGCCGGCTTGTGCCGATGGTGTTCGAGGCAACCGCCCGCACCAGGGCCCAGCGTGTGCCGATGGTGGTCGAGGCAACCGCCAGCACCAGGGCCCAGCGTGTGCCGATGGTGGTCGAGGCAACCGCCCGCACCAGGGCCCAGCGTGTGCCGATGGTGGTCGAGGCAACCGCCCGCACCAGGGCCCAGCGTGTGCCGATGGTGGTCGAGGCAAGCGCCCGCACCAGGGCCCAGCGTGTGCCGATGGTGGTCGAGGCAAGCGCCCTCACCAAGGCCGAGCGTGTGCCGATGGTGGTCGAGGCAAGCGCCCGCACCAAGGCCGAGCGTGTGCCGATGGTGGTCGAGGCAAGCGCCCGCACCAGGGCGCAGCGTGTGCCGATGGTGGTCGAGGCAAGCGCCCTCACCAAGGCCGAGCGTGTGCCGATGGTGGTCGAGGCAACCGGCCGCACCAAGGGCCGGCGTGTGCCGATGGTGTTCGAGGCAACCGCCCGCACCAGGGCCCAGCGTGTGCCGATGGTGGTCGAGCCAGGAGCCCGCACCAAGGGCCGGCTTGTGTCGATGGTGTTCGGGGCAACCGCCCGTACCAGGGCCCAGCGTGTGCCGATGGTGCTGGGGGCAAGCGCCCGCACCAGGGCCCAGCGTGTGGCGATGGTGCTGGGGGCAAGTGTCACGGGCTCCGACCTTAGACTCAGAAACCGTGCGGCCTTAGGCTTGGAATCTCGTCCTTGATGCCTAAGTCAGCCTAAAACACAAGCGTGCGGGCACTAGAACAAAGGGAAGGGCTGATTACGCAAGTTAAAGAGAAACAGGACAGAAAAACAGAATTCTGGAAATGCTCTTGTATTCACTGAAACAGAAGTGTTTGATGGTGTACAAATGAGGGTGGAGCAGCCCTCTATTTATAGTTGAGGCTCCAGCTACAACTTAATGGCAAATCCCTAAAATAAAGGCTACAATCATGGGATTACATTTAATCAAGATGCTGGTTCCTGATTTTCAGGGTCAACCAAATCTGCCAGGATGCTGATGCTGATCCTGCCTGGTTCCAGAAGCTTCCCTTGCGTATCCAGCACCTCGGGGCCTTCTGGATGTGGTGCGGGCAGCCCAAATGCCAGGCCTTGGTCTCATGAGTTGGCCTGCAAGATGGGCGGGCGTTTGGAGCTCGTTTGATAGGCTTTGCGCACTGATACCCGCCAGCACGCCTGGTCTGCGGGCCTTAGCTGCTGGCTCGCCTGCTGGTCTGGCTGATGTGCCTGGCGCGCCCGCCCAGGGCGTGACATTCTCCCCCACCTGATTGCGCAACGCCCTCGTTGCGTCTTCTGCATGGTACTGCCTGATCTGGTCCCCGAACTGCCATAAGTCCTCTGCTGGTTCCCAGCTCGCCTCACTGTCTGGAAGTCCCTTCCAGCGCACCAAGTACTCATGTCTTGGTTGATAGTTCTTCCGTCTCACTTCCCGGTCAGCCATAATGCTGTGGACCTCCTTCTCATATGAGGCCCTTGCTCCCAACGGTGCACGCTTTGACTCTGCCCTTCCTGGATCTCCCTCATCCTCATGGAACGGCTTGAGCATGCTCACATGGAACACCGGGTGTACCCTCGGCTTGGGTGGCATATCCAGCTTGTAGGCAACCTTGCCTACTCTCTTGACTACTCGGAAAGGTCCCTCATACCTCCGGACTAGGCCTTTGTGCAGCCCCCTGTGGCGCACAATGGGATGCAGCTTCACCAACACCAAGTCTCCAACCTGGAACTGCACATCCCGCCTCTTCTGGTCTGCCCACTTCTTCGACCTCTTGGCCGCCTTGTGTAGACAAACTCTGGCCAAGTCAGCTTGCTCCTGCCATGCCTTGGCAAACTTGTATGCTGCTGGATTCGGTCCTGTATAACCTGCAGCAATCGAACCGGGTGTTAGTGGTTGTTGCCCTGTCACAACCTCAAATGGGCTCTGGTTCGTTGCCTCGCTCCTTTGCAAGTTGTAGGAAAACTGCGCAATATCCAGTAGCTTTGGCCAGTCCCTTTGTGTGGCACTCACATAGTGCCTGAGGTAGACCTTCAGTAGTCCATTCACACGTTCTGTCTGCCCATCGGTCTGCGGATGCATGCTGGTGGAAAAGTTCAAGTCTGACCCCAACAGCTTGAACAACTCAGTCCAGAACCTGCCCGTGAAACGCCCGTCCCGATCACTAACAATGGTCCTCGGCACTCCCCAGTACTTCACCATGTTCTTCAGGAACAATCGAGCTGCCTCCTCGGCTGGGCACTCCTTGGTTGCTGGAATGAAGATCCCATATTTGGAAAACCTGTCCACCACTACCATGATGCTTCCAAACCCCTCTGTCTTGGGTAGACCGACTATAAAGTCCAGAGAAACACTCTCCCATGGTCGCTCTGGCACTGGCAATGGCTCCAAGAGACCCCCTGGTTTCTTGAGCTCCACCTTGTCCTGTTGGCACACAAGACAAGTCTTCACATAGGCCTCCACATCGTCCCTCATGTGCGGCCAGTAGTACCGGTCCTCGATCAGCGCCAAGGTGCGGCTCACTCCTGGGTGTCCAGCCCACCTTGAATCATGACACTCTTGCAAAACTTCCTTGCGGAGCTTCCCGTGCTGCGGCACAAACAGTCTACTGCCCCTGGTGTACAGCAACCCATCCTGCAACCAAAACCGCCTAGTCTTACCTTGCTGGGCGTACTCCATCAGAGCCTTGGCTGTAGGATCATGCGCAAGTCCCTCCTTGATGCGCGGCACCAGTGACCCCTCTGGTTGGCTAATGGCAGCAAGGTTAGCCTTCCTGCTCAGGGCGTCTGCCACTAGGTTCGCCCGTCCTGGCTTGTACTCCATCTGGAAATCAAATTCTGCAAGAAAATCTTGCCATCTCGCCTGCTTGGGGGACAGCTTCTTCTGCGTCTGGAAGTAGCTGGTCGCCACATTGTCCGTTCTCACCACGAACCTCGACCCCAACAGGTAATGGCGCCAAGTGCGCAAGCAGTGCACCACTGCAGTCATCTCCTTCTCTTGGACCGTGTACTTGCGTTCAGTCTCGTTCAGCTTCCTGCTCTCAAACGCGACTGGACGTCCCTCTTGCATCAACACGCCCCCTATGGCAAAGTCTGATGCATCCGTATGCACCTCATACGGTTTGGCATGGTCTGGCAAGGCCAAGACTGGCTCCTCGGTCACAGCCCGCTTCAACCTGTCAAAGGCTTCCTGGCACCCTGCGCTCCACTCCCATGCTCTCCCTTTCTTGAGCAAGTCAGTCAATGGTGTGGCTATTGCTGAGTGACCCTTAATGAAGCGCCTGTAGTAGTTAACCAGCCCAAGGAACGATCTCAACTCAGTGACCTTGGCTGGTGGTTGCCACTCCAGGATGGCGTCTATCTTGCCTTCATCCATGCGTATCCTGCCACCTCCCACTATGTGGCCCAGGAATGGGATCTCCTGCTGGGCGAATGAGCACTTCTCCCTCTTGACAAACAGCTTGTGCGCCCGCAACACCTCGAACACCTGTCTCAAGTGGTCTACATGCTCTCCCAAAGTCTGGCTGTAGATCACAATGTCATCCAAATAAACCACAACAAACCGATCAAGGAATGACTGAAGTACCTTGTTCATAAGGGTGCAGAATGTTGCTGGGGCATTCGTGAGTCCGAAAGGCATCACCAAGAACTCATACGAACCATACCGAGTGACACATGCTGTCTTTTGCTCATCTCCCTCTGCGATCCTGACTTGATAATAGCCTGACCTCAAATCCAGCTTGGTGAACCACCTTGCGCTCCCAAGTTGATCGAACAAGTCCGCAATGAGTGGGATGGGGTACTTGTTCTTAATGGTCAGCTTGTTCAAAGCCCGGTAGTCTATGCACAGCCGCAACGACCCATCATGCTTGCGCTGGAATAGAACCGGTGCACCATAGGGTGCTTTCGATGGCCTGATGAAGCCAGCATCAACTAACTCCTTGAGCTGCTTCCTCAACTCCTCCAACTCTGGTGGAGACATTCGGTAAGGGGCTCTGGCTGGTGGCTTGGCCTCGGACACCAGCTCGATCTTGTGGTCCACCTCCCTCTTAGGTGGTAGCTTGCTAGGCAGCTTTGCGGGCATCACATCACTAAAGGTCTTCAGCACCTTTAGCACCTCCAAGGGTGACTCGGTCTCCTTCTCCCTTGGCTCATCATATTTCAGGGCTGCCAAGAAGGTGTCTTCTTGTCTGCTTACCGCCTTGGCAAATTGGATGGCTGACACCACCCGTGACCCAACTCCAGACCCTCTCCTCAATGGTACTAGGCATTGGCACCGTGCATCCAAGATGCAAACACAATCGGCAAAAGGCACAAGGAGGGCGTTAATCCGAACAAGGAAATCCAACCCAATCACAAACTCATAGTCGTCAAGGGGTATTACCTCAATGGTCTCCTTGCCTTTCCAATCTCCAAGCTGCAACTCCACTCCCCGTGCTACTCCAATGGCTGGAACTTCCTTGGAGTTCACCGTCTTAATGGTACCAGTCCCTTTCTGCACCTTTAGTCTGAGCTTCCGGGCTCCATCACCTGAAATAAAAAGATGTGAGGCACCTGTGTCCACCAGTGCGCTCACCTTCTGACCCGCAACCATCAGATCCGCAAACATCAAGCCCTTTGGCTTGCGGCTCCCCTTACTCTGGACAGCATTGAGCACCAACGACCCAAGCTTTGCTGCCCCTGACTCTGGCTCCTCGTCAGACTCCTTGTCTACAGCAGCCAGCTTGCCCTTCTGCGGGCAATTGCGTGCTATGTGGCTCCCTCCACATAGGTAACATGCTAGTGGCTCTCGGTCCCCCTTTGCTTTCCACTTGCCTGCTGATGGCTTCCTCTCGCCATCCTTGGTTGAACGGTCTCGATCTCCATCCTTGGACTCCCGGTCACGGTCCTTCCCATTGGACTGCTTCTTCCGGTCCCTATCGTCCCTGCCCTTACCCTTGGGCTTGGTAGACTCGAACTTGTTCAGAGGCTTGAACTCTATCAATGCCTCGGCAGTGGTCATGGCTTTAGCCAAGTCATGAACTCCCCTCCTTTGTAGCTCATGCTTCACCCACGGCTTCAGCCCATCCATGAAAGCAAAGAATGCGTCCTTCTCGCCTAGATCCGAGATCTGTAGCATCAGTTCAGAGAATTTTTGAACATACTCTCTTATGTTCCCTTGCTGGCTCAACCTGCGCAACTTTGCCCGTGCCTCATCATCGGCATACTCCGGGTAAAATTGTTCTCTGAACTCTTTTTGGAACTCTGCCCAGGTTCCAATCTTGGCGTTCCCACGCCTGACATCATCACACCTGCGCCTCCACCACAATAAGGCTACATCAGTGAGATACATAGCAGCGGTGCTTACCTTTATCGCCTCGTCTTGCATGCCCATGGCCTGGAAATACTGCTCCATACCCCAAAGGTAATTGTCTACTTCCTTGGCCGCCCTAGTCCCCTTAAACTCCTTAGGCTTGGGGACATCCAATCTGGATCTGGACACTCCAGCAAACATGCCATTCCCAATGGCAGTCTTGCAAGTAACGAGCTCACTGGTAAGCTCCTCCATCCGCTGGCGCATGGCCTCCATGCCATGGCGCATGGCCTCCATGCCATCTCGCAAAGTCAGAACTTCCGCCTCCAAGGATTCATTCTTTCGGGTGATCTCATCCAGGCCATTGTTGAGAGCAGCTGCTAGCTCACTTTGGATCTCCTCCCCCATGGAGTCTAGCGATGCAATGTGAGTTTCTACTTCCTCCAGCTTCTCCCCCATGTCGCCTATGGTCACCTCCACCTTGGCCAGCCTACCGTCCATGGTAGACCAGATATCTCTAGAACAAGCTTTCTTGCCTCTTCCTCGCCCATGCTCCTGGGCCTCTGGTTGTTGGCTAGCAACGTCGCTTTGGGATGCCATCTCCTCAATCACGATCTAACCTGCACAACACAAACACGCAGAATCGAACTCGCTCTGATACCAACTGTCACGGGCTCCGACCTTAGACTCAGAAACCGTGCGGCCTTAGGCTTGGAATCTCGTCCTTGATGCCTAAGTCAGCCTAAAACACAAGCGTGCGGGCACTAGAACAAAGGGAAGGGCTGATTACGCAAGTTAAAGAGAAACAGGACAGAAAAACAGAATTCTGGAAATGCTCTTGTATTCACTGAAACAGAAGTGTTTGATGGTGTACAAATGAGGGTGGAGCAGCCCTCTATTTATAGTTGAGGCTCCAGCTACAACTTAATGGCAAATCCCTAAAATAAAGGCTACAATCATGGGATTACATTTAATCAAGATGCTGGTTCCTGATTTTCAGGGTCAACCAAATCTGCCAGGATGCTGATGCTGATCCTGCCTGGTTCCAGAAGCTTCCCTTGCATATCCAGCACCTCGGGCCCTTCTGGATGTGGTGCGGGCAGCCCAAATGCCAGGCCTTGGTCTCATGAGTTGGCCTGCAAGATGGGCGGGCGTTTGGAGCTCGTTTGATAGGCTTTGCGCACTGATACCCGCCAGCACGCCTGGTCTGCGGGCCTTAGCTGCTGGCTCGCCTGCTGGTCTGGCTGATGTGCCTGGCGCGCCCGCCCAGGGCGTGACACAAGCGCCCGCCCCAGGGCCCAGCGTGTGCCGATGGTTATCGGGGCAACCGGCCGCACCAGGGCCCAGGGTCTGCCGATGGTGCTCGAGGCAACCGCCCGCACCAAGGCTCAGCATGTGCCGATTGTGATCGAGGCAACAACCCACACCAGGGCCCAGCTTGTGCCGATGGCGGTCGAGGCAAGTGCCCGTACCGAAGGGCAGCCTATGCCGATGATGGTCGATGCATGTGCCATCACCATGCGTCATCATGTGCCATTGATGGTCGAGGCCTTGGCCGAAGTTCGATTTTGAGCCACGGTGCCCATGCTTGGCTCCAGCATGTGCTGGTGCCGCATTTTTTTCACTCGGGACAGCATCGCCGGAGCATCACCGGAGCATCGCCGGAGTACCGCCGGAGAACCTGACCGGCGGCATTGGGGTTCCGGCGATTGGGAGGGGGGCCGGGGGGGTGTGCGCACATGATGTGCGATGGGTGCTGGTACTTGGCCTTGTGTTGGCCCCCTATCCCTCATCAAACCTCTGAGAATTCACACCCCCTTAAAGAGCATTTGAGATTTTACAGGTTTGCTACCAGTAGCCGTTAAAGTGTCTGAAATGGGGACACTTTTTTCAAACGGTCACAAAATCTTCTCTACTTCGAGTTTTTAGCTGAATTTTTTTGTGCATGCCAACAAAAATAGAAGGATCATGCCTACA
>NW_028323011.1:20000-30000 GCF_047325235.1 Durio zibethinus | reverse complement strand
GTTGGCCGGGGTGCACGCAATGGGAGGCCCATCGCGCACACCTACTCCCCCCGTGGGGGGGGGAGAGGGGGTGCCGGACCATCACCCCCTAAAGAGCATTAGAGATTTTACAGATATGCTACCAGTAGACGTTAAAATGTCTGAAACGGGGACACTTTTTCCAAACAAGCAAATCCCACACCGAGGGTGCGCAGGTGCCGATGGTGGTCGAGGCATGTGCCCGCAACAAGGGCCAACGTGAGCCGATGGTGGTCGAGGCAACCGCCCGCACCAGCTCGAGGCATGTGCCCACACCAAGGCCCGGCATGTATCGATGGTGTTCGACGTAGGGGCAATCTTCTGCTGATGGTGGTCGAGGCAAGAGCCCGCACCAAGGGCCAGCGTGTGCCCATGGTGCTCGAGGCAACCGTCCGCACCAGGGCCCAGCGTGTGCCGATGGTGGTCGAGGCAACCGCCCGCACCAGGGCCCAGCGTGTGCCGATGGTGCTCGAGGCAACCGCCCGCACCAGGGCCCAGCGTGTGCCGATGGTGCTCGAGGCAACCGCCCGCACCAAGGGCCGGCTTGTGCCGATGGTGTTCGAGGCAACCGCCCGCACCAGGGCCCAGCGTGTGCCGATGGTGGTCGAGGCAACCGCCAGCACCAGGGCCCAGCGTGTGCCGATGGTGGTCGAGGCAAGCGCCCGCACCAGGGCCCAGCGTGTGCCGATGGTGGTCGAGGCAACCGCCCGCACCAGGGCCCAGCGTGTGCCGATGGTGGTCGAGGCAAGCGCCCGCACCAGGGCCCAGCGTGTGCCGATGGTGGTCGAGGCAAGCGCCCTCACCAAGGCCGAGCGTGTGCCGATGGTGGTCGAGGCAACCGCCCGCACCAGGGCCCAGCGTGTGCCGATGGTGGTCGAGGCAAGCGCCCGCACCAAGGCCGAGCGTGTGCCGATGGTGGTCGAGGCAAGCGCCCGCACCAGGGCGCAGCGTGTGCCGATGGTGGTCGAGGCAAGCGCCCTCACCAAGGCCGAGCGTGTGCCGATGGTGGTCGAGGCAACCGGCCGCACCAAGGGCCGGCGTGTGCCGATGGTGTTCGAGGCAACCGCCCGCACCAGGGCCCAGCGTGTGCCGATGGTGGTCGAGCCAGGAGCCCGCACCAAGGGCCGGCTTGTGTCGATGGTGTTCGGGGCAACCGCCCGTACCAGGGCCCAGCGTGTGCCGATGGTGCTGGGGGCAAGCGCCCGCACCAGGGCCCAGCGTGTGCCGATGGTGCTGGGGGCAAGTGTCACGGGCTCCGACCTTAGACTCAGAAACCGTGCGGCCTTAGGCTTGGAATCTCGTCCTTGATGCCTAAGTCAGCCTAAAACACAAGCGTGCGGGCACTAGAACAAAGGGAAGGGCTGATTACGCAAGTTAAAGAGAAACAGGACAGAAAAACAGAATTCTGGAAATGCTCTTGTATTCACTGAAACAGAAGTGTTTGATGGTGTACAAATGAGGGTGGAGCAGCCCTCTATTTATAGTTGAGGCTCCAGCTACAACTTAATGGCAAATCCCTAAAATAAAGGCTACAATCATGGGATTACATTTAATCAAGATGCTGGTTCCTGATTTTCAGGGTCAACCAAATCTGCCAGGATGCTGATGCTGATCCTGCCTGGTTCCAGAAGCTTCCCTTGCGTATCCAGCACCTCGGGCCCTTCTGGATGTGGTGCGGGCAGCCCAAATGCCAGGCCTTGGTCTCATGAGTTGGCCTGCAAGATGGGCGGGCGTTTGGAGCTCGTTTGATAGGCTTTGCGCACTGATACCCGCCAGCACGCCTGGTCTGCGGGCCTTAGCTGCTGGCTCGCCTGCTGGTCTGGCTGATGTGCCTGGCGCGCCCGCCCAGGGCGTGACATTCTCCCCCACCTGATTGCGCAATGCCCTCGTTGCGTCTTCTGCATGGTACTGCCTGATCTGGTCCCCGAACTGCCATAAGTCCTCTGCTGGTTCCCAGCTCGCCTCACTGTCTGGAAGTCCCTTCCAGCGCACCAAGTACTCATGTCTTGGTTGATAGTTCTTCCGTCTCACTTCCCGGTCAGCCATAATGCTGTGGACCTCCTTCTCATATGAGGCCCTTGCTCCCAACGGTGCACGCTTTGACTCTGCCCTTCCTGGATCTCCCTCATCCTCATGGAACGGCTTGAGCATGCTCACATGGAACACCGGGTGTACCCTCGGCTTGGGTGGCATATCCAGCTTGTAGGCAACCTTGCCTACTCTCTTGACTACTCGGAAAGGTCCCTCATACCTCCGGACTAGGCCTTTGTGCAGCCCCCTGTGGCGCACAATGGGATGCAGCTTCACCAACACCAAGTCTCCAACCTGGAACTGCACATCCCGCCTCTTCTGGTCTGCCCACTTCTTCGACCTCTTGGCCGCCTTGTGTAGACAAACTCTGGCCAAGTCAGCTTGCTCCTGCCATGCCTTGGCAAACTTGTATGCTGCTGGATTCGGTCCTGTATAACCTGCAGCAATCGAACCGGGTGTTAGTGGTTGTTGCCCTGTCACAACCTCAAATGGGCTCTGGTTCGTTGCCTCGCTCCTTTGCAAGTTGTAGGAAAACTGCGCAATATCCAGTAGCTTTGGCCAGTCCCTTTGTGTGGCACTCACATAGTGCCTGAGGTAGACCTCCAGTAGTCCATTCACACGTTCTGTCTGCCCATCGGTCTGCGGATGCATGCTGGTGGAAAAGTTCAAGTCTGACCCCAACAGCTTGAACAACTCAGTCCAGAACCTGCCCGTGAAACGCCCGTCCCGATCACTAACAATGGTCCTCGGCACTCCCCAGTACTTCACCATGTTCTTCAGGAACAATCGAGCTGCCTCCTCGGCTGGGCACTCCTTGGTTGCTGGAATGAAGATCCCATATTTGGAAAACCTGTCCACCACTACCATGATGCTTCCAAACCCCTCTGTCTTGGGTAGACCGACTATAAAGTCCAGAGAAACACTCTCCCATGGTCGCTCTGGCACTGGCAATGGCTCCAAGAGACCCCCTGGTTTCTTGAGCTCCACCTTGTCCTGTTGGCACACAAGACAAGTCTTCACATAGGCCTCCACATCGTCCCTCATGTGCGGCCAGTAGTACCGGTCCTCGATCAGCGCCAAGGTGCGGCTCACTCCTGGGTGTCCAGCCCACCTTGAATCATGACACTCTTGCAAAACTTCCTTGCGGAGCTTCCCGTGCTGCGGCACAAACAGTCTACTGCCCCTGGTGTACAGCAACCCATCCTGCAACCAAAACCGCCTAGTCTTACCTTGCTGGGCGTACTCCATCAGAGCCTTGGCTGTAGGATCATGCGCAAGTCCCTCCTTGATGCGCGGCACCAGTGACCCCTCTGGTTGGCTAATGGCAGCAAGGTTAGCCTTCCTGCTCAGGGCGTCTGCCACTAGGTTCGCCCGTCCTGGCTTGTACTCCATCTGGAAATCAAATTCTGCAAGAAAATCTTGCCATCTCGCCTGCTTGGGGGACAGCTTCTTCTGCGTCTGGAAGTAGCTGGTCGCCACATTGTCCGTTCTCACCACGAACCTCGACCCCAACAGGTAATGGCGCCAAGTGCGCAAGCAGTGCACCACTGCAGTCATCTCCTTCTCTTGGACCGTGTACTTGCGTTCAGTCTCGTTCAGCTTCCTGCTCTCAAACGCGACTGGACGTCCCTCTTGCATCAACACGCCCCCTATGGCAAAGTCTGATGCATCCGTATGCACCTCATACGGTTTGGCATGGTCTGGCAAGGCCAAGACTGGCTCCTCGGTCACAGCCCGCTTCAACCTGTCAAAGGCTTCCTGGCACCCTGCGCTCCACTCCCATGCTCTCCCTTTCTTGAGCAAGTCAGTCAATGGTGTGGCTATTGCTGAGTGACCCTTAATGAAGCGCCTGTAGTAGTTAACCAGCCCAAGGAACGATCTCAACTCAGTGACCTTGGCTGGTGGTTGCCACTCCAGGATGGCGTCTATCTTGCCTTCATCCATGCGTATCCTGCCACCTCCCACTATGTGGCCCAGGAATGGGATCTCCTGCTGGGCGAATGAGCACTTCTCCCTCTTGACAAACAGCTTGTGCGCCCGCAACACCTCGAACACCTGTCTCAAGTGGTCTACATGCTCTCCCAAAGTCTGGCTGTAGATCACAATGTCATCCAAATAAACCACAACAAACCGATCAAGGAATGACTGAAGTACCTTGTTCATAAGGGTGCAGAATGTTGCTGGGGCATTCGTGAGTCCGAAAGGCATCACCAAGAACTCATACGAACCATACCGAGTGACACATGCTGTCTTTTGCTCATCTCCCTCTGCGATCCTGACTTGATAATAGCCTGACCTCAAATCCAGCTTGGTGAACCACCTTGCGCTCCCAAGTTGATCGAACAAGTCCGCAATGAGTGGGATGGGGTACTTGTTCTTAATGGTCAGCTTGTTCAAAGCCCGGTAGTCTATGCACAGCCGCAACGACCCATCATGCTTGCGCTGGAATAGAACCGGTGCACCATAGGGTGCTTTCGATGGCCTGATGAAGCCAGCATCAACTAACTCCTTGAGCTGCTTCCTCAACTCCTCCAACTCTGGTGGAGACATTCGGTAAGGGGCTCTGGCTGGTGGCTTGGCCTCGGACACCAGCTCGATCTTGTGGTCCACCTCCCTCTTAGGTGGTAGCTTGCTAGGCAGCTTTGCGGGCATCACATCACTAAAGGTCTTCAGCACCTTTAGCACCTCCAAGGGTGACTCGGTCTCCTTCTCCCTTGGCTCATCATATTTCAGGGCTGCCAAGAAGGTGTCTTCTTGTCTGCTTACCGCCTTGGCAAATTGGATGGCTGACACCACCCGTGACCCAACTCCAGACCCTCTCCTCAATGGTACTAGGCATTGGCACCGTGCATCCAAGATGCAAACACAATCGGCAAAAGGCACAAGGAGGGCGTTAATCCGAACAAGGAAATCCAACCCAATCACAAACTCATAGTCGTCAAGGGGTATTACCTCAATGGTCTCCTTGCCTTTCCAATCTCCAAGCTGCAACTCCACTCCCCGTGCTACTCCAATGGCTGGAACTTCCTTGGAGTTCACCGTCTTAATGGTACCAGTCCCTTTCTGCACCTTTAGTCTGAGCTTCCGGGCTCCATCACCTGAAATAAAAAGATGTGAGGCACCTGTGTCCACCAGTGCGCTCACCTTCTGACCCGCAACCATCAGATCCGCAAACATCAAGCCCTTTGGCTTGCGGCTCCCCTTACTCTGGACAGCATTGAGCACCAACGACCCAAGCTTTGCTGCCCCTGACTCTGGCTCCTCGTCAGACTCCTTGTCTACAGCAGCCAGCTTGCCCTTCTGCGGGCAATTGCGTGCTATGTGGCTCCCTCCACATAGGTAACATGCTAGTGGCTCTCGGTCCCCCTTTGCTTTCCACTTGCCTGCTGATGGCTTCCTCTCGCCATCCTTGGTTGAACGGTCTCGATCTCCATCCTTGGACTCCCGGTCACGGTCCTTCCCATTGGACTGCTTCTTCCGGTCCCTATCGTCCCTGCCCTTACCCTTGGGCTTGGTAGACTCGAACTTGTTCAGAGGCTTGAACTCTATCAATGCCTCGGCAGTGGTCATGGCTTTAGCCAAGTCATGAACTCCCCTCCTTTGTAGCTCATGCTTCACCCACGGCTTCAGCCCATCCATGAAAGCAAAGAATGCGTCCTTCTCGCCTAGATCCGAGATCTGTAGCATCAGTTCAGAGAATTTTTGAACATACTCTCTTATGTTCCCTTGCTGGCTCAACCTGCGCAACTTTGCCCGTGCCTCATCATCGGCATACTCCGGGTAAAATTGTTCTCTGAACTCTTTTTGGAACTCTGCCCAGGTTCCAATCTTGGCGTTCCCACGCCTGACATCATCACACCTGCGCCTCCACCACAATAAGGCTACATCAGTGAGATACATAGCAGCGGTGCTTACCTTTATCGCCTCGTCTTGCATGCCCATGGCCTGGAAATACTGCTCCATACCCCAAAGGTAATTGTCTACTTCCTTGGCCGCCCTAGTCCCCTTAAACTCCTTAGGCTTGGGGACATCCAATCTGGATCTGGACACTCCAGCAAACATGCCATTCCCAATGGCAGTCTTGCAAGTAACGAGCTCACTGGTAAGCTCCTCCATCCGCTGGCGCATGGCCTCCATGCCATGGCGCATGGCCTCCATGCCATCTCGCAAAGTCAGAACTTCCCCCTCCAAGGATTCATTCTTTCGGGTGATCTCATCCAGGCCATTGTTGAGAGCAGCTGCTAGCTCACTTTGGATCTCCTCCCCCATGGAGTCTAGCGATGCAATGTGAGTTTCTACTTCCTCCAGCTTCTCCCCCATGTCGCCTATGGTCACCTCCACCTTGGCCAGCCTACCGTCCATGGTAGACCAGATATCTCTAGAACAAGCTTTCTTGCCTCTTCCTCGCCCATGCTCCTGGGCCTCTGGTTGTTGGCTAGCAACGTCGCTTTAGGATGCCATCTCCTCAATCACGATCTAACCTGCACAACACAAACACGCAGAATCGAACTCGCTCTGATACCAACTGTCACGGGCTCCGACCTTAGACTCAGAAACCGTGCGGCCTTAGGCTTGGAATCTCGTCCTTGATGCCTAAGTCAGCCTAAAACACAAGCGTGCGGGCACTAGAACAAAGGGAAGGGCTGATTACGCAAGTTAAAGAGAAACAGGACAGAAAAACAGAATTCTGGAAATGCTCTTGTATTCACTGAAACAGAAGTGTTTGATGGTGTACAAATGAGGGTGGAGCAGCCCTCTATTTATAGTTGAGGCTCCAGCTACAACTTAATGGCAAATCCCTAAAATAAAGGCTACAATCATGGGATTACATTTAATCAAGATGCTGGTTCCTGATTTTCAGGGTCAACCAAATCTGCCAGGATGCTGATGCTGATCCTGCCTGGTTCCAGAAACTTCCCTTGCATATCCAGCACCTCGGGCCCTTCTGGATGTGGTGCGGGCAGCCCAAATGCCAGGCCTTGGTCTCATGAGTTGGCCTGCAAGATGGGCGGGCGTTTGGAGCTCGTTTGATAGGCTTTGCGCACTGATACCCGCCAGCACGCCTGGTCTGCGGGCCTTAGCTGCTGGCTCGCCTGCTGGTCTGGCTGATGTGCCTGGCGCGCCCGCCCAGGGCGTGACACAAGCGCCCGCCCCAGGGCCCAGCGTGTGCCGATGGTTATCGGGGCAACCGGCCGCACCAGGGCCCAGGGTCTGCCGATGGTGCTCGAGGCAACCGCCCGCACCAAGGCTCAGCATGTGCCGATTGTGATCGAGGCAACAACCCACACCAGGGCCCAGCTTGTGCCGATGGCGGTCGAGGCAAGTGCCCGTACCGAAGGGCAGCCTATGCCGATGATGGTCGATGCATGTGCCATCACCATGCGTCATCATGTGCCATTGATGGTCGAGGCCTTGGCCGAAGTTCGATTTTGAGCCACGGTGCCCATGCTTGGCTCCAGCATGTGCTGGTGCCGCATTTTTTTCACTCGGGACAGCATCGCCGGAGCATCGCCGGAGCATCGCCGGAGTACCGCCGGAGAACCTGACCGGCGGCATTGGGGTTCCGGCGATTGGGAGGGGGGCCGGGGGGGTGTGCGCACATGATGTGAGATGGGTGCTGGTACTTGGCCTTGTGTTGGCCCCCTATCCCTCATCAAACCTCTGAGAATTCACACCCCCTTAAAGAGCATTTGAGATTTTACAGGTTTGCTACCAGTAGCCGTTAAAGTGTCTGAAATGGGGACACTTTTTTCAAACGGTCACAAAATCTTCTCTACTTCGAGTTTTTAGCTGAATTTTTTTGAGCATGCCAACAAAAATAGAAGGATCATGCCTACAAAATTTGGGGCCAAAAATCCTTATAAAAAAATTTTAAAAAATCCCGAACCGCAAAAAGTTTCGAAAATCGTGAAAAATAAAAAACGAGTCATCTTCCAACGAAACTTCACGTGAAGGCTTAGGGGACCATTGTATGAATTTACAAGCCATAAAAATGGCATTGGCACGGCAGAAATTTGAAGATGTGCCTAAACCCACCAGGGCCCAGCGTGTGCCGATGGTGCTCGAGGCAACCGCCCGCACCAGGGCCCAGCGTGTGCCGATGGTGCTCGAGGCAAGCGCCCGCACCAGGGCCCAGCGTGTGCCGATGGTGGTCGAGGCAACCGCCCGCACCAGGGCCGATAGTGTGCCGATGGTGCTCGAGGCAACCTGTCGCACCAGGGCCCAGCGTGTGCCGATGGTGATCGAGGCAACCTGCCGCACCAGGGCCCAGCGTGTGCCGATGGTGGTCGAGGCAAGTTCCCGCACCAGCGCCCAGCGTGTGCCGATGGTGCTCGAGGCAACCGACCGCACCAGGGCCCAGCGTGTGCCGATGGTGCTCGAGGCAACCTGCCGCACCAGGGCCCAGCGTCTGCCGATGGTGCTCGAGGCAACCTGCCGCACCAGGGCCCAGCGTCTGCCGATGGTGGTCGAGGCAAGCGCCCGCACCAGGGCCCAGCGTGTGCCGATGGTGCTCGAGGCAAGCGCCCGCACCAGGGCCCAGCGTGTGCCGATGGTGGTCGAGGCAACCGCCCGCACCAGGGCCCAGCGTGTGCCGATGGTGCTCGAGGCAACCTGCCGCACCAGGGCCCAGCGTGTGCCGATGGTGCTCGAGGCAACCGACCGCACCAGGGCCGAGCGTGTGCCGATGGTGGTCGAGGCAAGCGCCCGCACCAGGGCCCAGCGTGTGCCGATGGTGGTCGAGGCAACCTGCCGCACCAGGGCCCAGCGTGTGCCGATGGTGCTCGAGGCAACCGACCGCACCAGGGCCGAGCGTGTGCCGATGGTGCTCGAGGCAAGCACCCGCACCAGGGCCCAGCGTGTGCCGATGGTGGTCGAGGCAACCTGCCGCACCAGGGCCCAGCGTGTGCCGATGGTGCTCGAGGCAACCTGCCGCACCAGGGCCCAGCGTGTGCCGATGGTGGTCGAGGCAAGCGCCCGCACCAGGGCCCAGCGTGTGCCGATGGTGGTCGAGGCAAGCGCCCGCACCAGGGCCCAGCGTGTGCCGATGGTGGTCGAGGCAAGCGCCCGCACCAGGGCCCAGCGTGTGCCGATGGTGGTCGAGGCAACCTGCCGCACCAGGGCGGAGCGTGTGCCGATGGTGGTCGAGGCAAGCGCCCGCACCAGGGCCCAGCGTGTGCCGATGGTGGTCGAGGCTGCCGATGGTGGTCGAGGCAACCTGCCGCACCAGGGCCCAGCGTGTGCCGATGGTGCTCGAGGCAACCGACCGCACCAGGGCCGAGCGTGTGCCGATGGTGCTCGAGGCAAGCTGCCGCACCAGGGCCCAGCGTGTGCCGATGGTGGTCGAGGCAACCGCCCGCACCAGGGCCCAGCGTGTGCCCGATGGTGATCGAGGCAACCGACCGCACCAGGGCCCAGCGTGTGCCGATGGTGCTCGAGGCAACCTGCCGCACCAGGGCCCAGCGTGTGCCGATGGTCGTCGAGGGAACCTGCCGCACCAGGGCCCAGCGTGTGCCGATGGTGGTCGAGGCAAGCGCCCGCACCAGGGCCCAGCGTGTGCCGATGGTGCTCGAGGCAACCGACCGCACCAGGGCCCAGCGTGTGCCGATGGTGCTCGAGGCAACCTGCCGCACCAGGGCCCAGCGTGTGCCGATGGTGGTCGAGGCAAGCGCCCGCACCAGGGCCCAGCGTGTGCCGATGGTGGTCGAGGCAAGCGCCCGCACCAGGGCCCAGCGTGTGCCGATGGTGCTCGAGGCAACCGATCGCACCAGGGCCCAGCGTGTGCCGATGGTGGTCGAGGCAAGCGCCCGCACCAGGGCCCAGCGTGTGCCGATGGTGCTCGAGGCAACCGACCGCACCAGGGCCCAGCGTGTGCCGATGGTGCTCGAGGCAACCTGCCGCACCAGGGCCCAGCGTGTGCCGATGGTGGTCGAGGCAAGCGCCCGCACCAGGG
>NW_028323011.1:0-10000 GCF_047325235.1 Durio zibethinus | reverse complement strand
GTGCCGATGGTGGTCGAGGCAACCGCCCGCACCAGGGCCCAGCGTGTGCCGATGGTGGTCGAGGCAAGCGCCCGCACCAAGGCCGAGCGTGTGCCGATGGTGGTCGAGGCAAGCGCCCGCACCAAGGCGCAGCGTGTGCCGATGGTGGTCGAGGCAAGCGCCCTCACCAAGGCCGAGCGTGTGCCGATGGTGGTCGAGGCAACCGGCCGCACCAAGGGCCGGCGTGTGCCGATGGTGTTCGAGGCAACCGCCCGCACCAGGGCCCAGCGTGTGCCGATGGTGGTCGAGCCAGGAGCCCGCACCAAGGGCCGGCTTGTGTCGATGGTGTTCGGGGCAACCGCCCGTACCAGGGCCCAGCGTGTGCCGATGGTGCTGGGGGCAAGCGCCCGCACCAGGGCCCAGCGTGTGCCGATGGTGCTGGGGGCAAGCGCCCGCCCCAGGGCCCAGTGTCATGAGCCAACCTTGTATAAGGCCATGACCGGGACTTAGGTTGCCATGAGCCACCCATGTATAGGGCCATGGCCGGGTAGACCCCTTGTGTTAGGAAAAGTGTCCCCATTTCAAACATTGTAACGGTTACTGGTAGCATAGCTCTAAAATCTCTAAGGCTCTTTAGGGGGGGTGAGCCGGCAGGGTATTGTTGGGCTGTCTCACCGGGTGCTATGCGAGCTTAGGCCACCCACCATGGGCTGCCCCCCTGGCCCTGGTGATGGTGGGAGGTCCCGATGTATGATTCCCAATTTTAATGATATGTGCCTCGATTGAATGCCCGATTGTTGCCTCGATGTGTTTCTTTTCTTTCTCGATGTGAATGTGCCTTGTTGTGTGTATGGATGAGATTGATATTGATATATAGTGCCTTATTGTGATGCTTAAGACTAACCATGGTTTATGGTTATTTGTTCAGATCTCGATCTATTGAGGGCTGACTTGGGTGGAAGCGTCCATTCAAGTGCCTCGCGGGCTAGTGCTTGTTGAGAGAAAGCTTAGTCCGTGACACGTGGTATCAGAGCACGGTTGAGAAGTGCTAGAGAAATGGATGAGATGGCCACAAGTGGTGGACCGGATCATCGGCAGAGAATTGAGGAACTTGAGGCCGCGGTGGCCGCAATGAAAACTCATATGGTAACAAAAGACCGAGTGAGGGAGATCGAGACAACCCAGCGGGAGTTGTCCGATACTCTCCACAATGTGAGCGAAGAGGCTAGAGATGCCTTGAACATACTCCACAAGGAGTTTGAGGAGCTCAGGGCCCAGATGAGCATCCTACAAATGGCGGTGGCCAGTTCGAGTTCAAGCTCGACGGACAGGGGACAAAGGCCCAAAGTACCGGAGCCTCGGTGCTTTGAGGGGGCAAGGGATGCTAAGGAACTTGAGAATTTCCTGTTCGACATGGAACAATACTTCCGAGCTGTACACACAAGTTCAGAGGAAGACAAGGTGACAATGGCATCGATGTATCTCGTAAGGGATGCCAAGTTGTGGTGGCGCTCCAAGTTTGTCGATGACGAGTGCCCGATTAAGACCTGGACAGATCTGAAGCGTGAACTGAAAAACCAGTTTTTTCCGGAGAATGTGGATTATATGGCTCGAAGGAGACTTCGAGAGTTGGTGCAAACCGGAACGGTGCGAGAGTTCGTGAGGAACTTTTCTACCCTGATACTGGATATTAGGGACATGTCCGAGAAGGACAAGTTATTCCATTTTATTGAGGGCCTCAAGCCATGGGCGAGGACAGAGCTACAGAGGCAAAGAGTGCAAGATGTGACGACGGCCATGGCTGCAGCGGAACGTCTTCATGATTTTAATGATGGTTCGTTAAAACGGAAGAACCCTCCACCACCGGGTAGTAGCTCTAATCTTGGGAGTGGGGGAAAGATAACTAGGTTGGACCGACCCTTCAGTTGGGGATCAGACAGGAAGTCCTTTGGACGAGATAGCATCCAGCCTAGGCAACCGCTTGCTTGCTTTCTTTGCAAGGGGCCGCATCGAGTGGCTGAGTGCCCGCATCGAGGAGCCCTTAATGCCTTAAGGACCTCATCCCAAGAGTCTGCAAAAGTGCCCGAGAGCGTTGAAGAAGCTGAAGAGGAGCCAGCCAGGATGGGCTCAATAAGGTTCCTCAGTGCCCTTCACACCCAATTGAACACTATAAAGAAAGAGCAAAGCAGAGGCTTGATGTACGTGAACTTGACGATCAATGGGAAAACCACCAAGGCTATGGTGGATACAGGCGCAACCGACACTTTCATCACACCAGAAGAAGCAAAAAGGTGTGGTCTTCAGATTGGTAAAGACTGTGGGCGAATGAAGGCGGTCAATTCGCCAGCCTTTGCAATCAGTGGAAGCTCGAAAAGTGTGACGACCCAATTGGGGCCATGGGAAGGGAAGGTAGACTTCACAGTCTCCCCCATGGATGACTTTGATGTCGTTCTAGGATTGGACTTCATGACGTTGGCTCAGGTGATCCCTATCCCCGCTGCTAGCTGCTTGTTGTTCTTAGGAGAACACCCATGTGTGGTGCCAGCCAATATCTTGCCAAAGAGTGGGAAGAAAATGATTTCGGCTTTGCAATTCAAGAAAGGGGTAAAGAGAGGGGAACCCTCTTTTGTGGCCATGCCGATCTACAAAGAAGGGTCGAAAGTAGAACCAATACCCAATGGCGTGAAGAAAGTGTTAGAAGAATTCAAAGAGGTGATGCCAGAGATGTTGCCCAAGGTTCTACCCCCTCGACGAGCAGTGGACCACGAAATTGAGCTACTCCCAGGGGCAAAACCCCCTGCTAGAGCCCCCTATCGCATGGCCCCGCCAGAGTTGGCCGAGCTGAGAAAACAGTTGGATGAGCTTCTACAAGCCGGGTTCATCCGACCATCAAAGGCTCCTTTCGGAGCGCCAGTGCTATTCCAGAAAAAGCATGATGGGAGCTTGCGCTTATGTGTCGACTACAGGGCTTTGAACAAAGTCACCGTAAGAAACAAATATCCTATCCCGCTCATAGCAGACTTGTTTGATCAATTGAGCGGGGCCAAATACTTCTCCAAACTGGACCTGAGATCGGGATACCATCAGGTCAGAATCCTCGAGGGAGATGAGCCGAAGACCACCTGTGTAACACGGTATGGTGCATTTGAATTCCTTGTGATGCCTTTTGGACTAACCAATGCTCCTGCCACATTTTGTACATTGATGAATCAGGTGTTTCATGACTACCTAGACAAGTTTGTAGTCATTTATTTAGATGATATAGTGGTGTATAGCTCCACGTTGGAAGAACATCAAGAACACCTGCGCCAGGTATTTCAAAGGTTACAGGACCACCAGTTATATGTAAAAAGGGAGAAGTGTGCATTCGCTCAGACCCAAATCCATTTTCTCGGTCACATTGTCGAACGTGGCCACATCCGAATGGACATGGAAAAAGTCAGGGCCATCAAAGAGTGGACGATACCGAAGAATGTTAGTGAGCTCCGCTCCTTTTTGGGACTAGCCAACTATTATAGAAGGTTTGTGGAAGGGTACTCTCGTAAGACCACGGCCCTCACGGAGCTACTGAAGAAGGAACATAAATGGTGTTGGACGAATGAGTGCCAGGAGGCCTTTGAGGGATTGAAGGATGCTATTATGAAGGATCCCATCTTAGCTCTCCCCGATATTGGAAAACCTTTTGAAGTCCAGACGGATGCATCGGATTTTGCTATTGGAGGTGTGCTTTTACAACAACATCACCCGGTAGCATTCGAAAGTAGGAAGCTGAGCGAAGCTGAAAGGAAATACACAGCCCAGGAGAAAGAGCTCCTTGCGGTGGTTCATTGCTTGAGGACTTGGCGGCATTACTTGTTGGGTGCGCACTTTGTCGTGAAGACAGACAACACAGCCGTTAGCCACTTCCTCACCCAACCAAGACTCACGGCGAAACAAGCTAGGTGGCAGGAATTTTTAGCTGAGTTCGACTTTTATTTTGAGCATACCGCGGGGAAGACTAATCAAGTGGCGGATGCCTTGAGCAGGCGGCCAGAGTTAGCGGCCCTCAGAAGAATGGCCCCAATGGTGGCTAGCAGAGCCACTACAGACATCCATAAGTTGATTGGAGACCATTTAGGGAAAGACCCGCAAGCCTGTGCCATTTTGAAGCTAGTGGAAGAAGGGAAGTCCAAACATTTCTGGAAAGAAAATGGGGTCTTGTGGACCAAGGGACCTCGAGTCTTTGTGCCAAGAGCAGGAGGTCTGAGACAGATGCTGATGAGGGAGTGTCATGACACCCCATGGGCGGGACATCCGGGCTGGCAGCGCACGTTGGCGTTATTGAAACAAGGTTATTATTGGCCTCAAATGCGACAAGATGTGATGGAATATACGAAGACTTGCCTCATTTGCCAACAAGACAAAGTCGAGAAGAGGAAACCTGCAGGTATGCTTGAACCTTTATCGGTACCTACCAAACCGTGGGAAAGCATCTCCCTCGATTTCATCTCGAGCCTACCCAAGGTTGGCGATCTTGGAGCTATCTTGGTGGTGATTGATCGGTTCTCTAAGTATGCCACATTCATTCCTGCTCCCAAGTACTGTACAGCGGAGGACACAGCTCGACTATTGTTCAAACATGTGGTCAAGTATTGGGGCCTCCCCCAAAACATTGTCAGTGATAGAGATCCTAGATTCACAGGGTCCTTTTGGAGAGAACTTTTCAAGATTTTGGGGTCCCAACTCAACATCTCCTCGAGCTATCACCCTCAAACTGATGGCCAAACAGAACGGTTCAATGGATTGTTAGAGGAATACTTGAGGCATTTTGTCCACGCCAACCAAAAGAACTGGCCCTCATTATTGGACGTTGCTCAACTCTGTTTTAATTCCAACAAGAGCTCTTCCACCAACAAGAGCCCATTTGAGGTGATCACCGGACAATTACCAAGGCTACCCCACACTTCCTTGGAACAATATGGAGGAAAGAATCCCAGAGCATTCAACCTCAGCAAGGAATGGAAACTAAACACGGAGATCGCACAAGCCTACTTAGAGAAAGCGTCAAAACGGATGAAGAAATGGGCAGACAAGGGTCGTAGAGCTCAGCAATTTCAAGTTGGGGATTTGGTTCTTGTTCGACTAGTCCCTGAACAAACCAGGTTCTTGAGGAAGAGAGATCGTAGATTGGTGCGCAAGTACGAAGGTCCAGTAAGGGTCCTTTCCAAGGTGGGGAATGCTTCCTACAAAATCGACCCTCCAAAGTGGATGAAGGTGCACCCAGTATTTCATGTGAGCAACTTGAAGCCATTCCATGCAGATCCTACAGATGCTGGTCGAAGAGAGCCAACCAGAGCCGCCATCACCATGAAACCACCTTCAGAGCGTCGAGTCCAAGAGATCTTAGCTGACAGGGAAACCAAGATATCTCGAAGACTAGTTCGGGAGTACTTAGTAAAGTGGGAGGGACTAGGCCTAGAAGAAACCAGCTGGGAGAGAGAGCACGACCTCCAGAGATTTCAAAGGAAGATCGAAGAATTTCAAGCCAGCAAGTCGACGAGGACGTCGTTAGAATAGGTGGGGGAGGATGTCATGAGCCAACCTTGTATAAGGCCATGACCGGGACTTAGGTTGCCATGAGCCACCCATGTATAGGGCCATGGCCGGGTAGACCCCTTGTGTTAGGAAAAGTGTCCCCATTTCAAACATTGTAACGGTTACTGGTAGCATAGCTCTAAAATCTCTAAGGCTCTTTAGGGGGGGGTGAGCCGGCAGGGTATTGTTGGGCTGTCTCACCGGGTGCTATGCGAGCTTAGGCCACCCACCATGGGCTGCCCCCCTGGCCCTGGTGATGGTGGGAGGTCCCGATGTATGATTCCCAATTTTAATGATATGTGCCTCGATTGAATGCCCGATTGTTGCCTCGATGTGTTTCTTTTCTTTCTCGATGTGAATGTGCCTTGTTGTGTGTATGGATGAGATTGATATTGATATATAGTGCCTTATTGTGATGCTTAAGACTAACCATGGTTTATGGTTATTTGTTCAGATCTCGATCTATTGAGGGCTGACTTGGGTGGAAGCGTCCATTCAAGTGCCTCGCGGGCTAGTGCTTGTTGAGAGAAAGCTTAGTCCGTGACACCCAGCGTGTGCCGATGGTTATCGGGGCAACCGGCCGCACCAGGGCCCAGGGTCTGCCGATGGTGCTCGAGGCAACCGCCCGCACCAAGGCTCAGCATGTGCCGATTGTGATCGAGGCAACAACCCACACCAGGGCCCAGCTTGTGCCGATGGCGGTCGAGGCAAGTGCCCGTACCGAAGGGCAGCCTATGCCGATGATGGTCGATGCATGTGCCATCACCATGCGTCATCATGTGCCATTGATGGTCGAGGCCTTGGCCGAAGTTCGATTTTGAGCCACGGTGCCCATGCTTGGCTCCAGCATGTGCTGGTGCCGCATTTTTTTCACTCGGGACAGCATCGCCGGAGCATCGCCGGAGCATCGCCGGAGTACCGCCGGAGAACCTGACCGGCGGCATTGGGGTTCCGGCGATTGGGAGGGGGGCCGGGGGGGTGTGCGCACATGATGTGCGATGGGTGCTGGTACTTGGCCTTGTGTTGGCCCCCTATCCCTCATCAAACCTCTGAGAATTCACACCCCCTTAAAGAGCATTTGAGATTTTACAGGTTTGCTACCAGTAGCCGTTAAAGTGTCTGAAATGGGGACACTTTTTTCAAACGGTCACAAAATCTTCTCTACTTCGAGTTTTTAGCTGAATTTTTTTGTGCATGCCAACAAAAATAGAAGGATCATGCCTACAAAATTTGGGGCCAAAAATCCTTATAAAAAAATTTTAAAAAATCCCGAACCGCAAAAAGTTTCGAAAATCGTGAAAAATAAAAAACGAGTCATCTTCCAACGAAACTTCACGTGAAGGCTTAGGGGACCATTGTATGAATTTACAAGCCATAAAAATAGCATTGGCACGGCAGAAATTTGAAGATGTGCCTAAACCCACCAGGGCCCAGCGTGTGCCGATGGTGCTCGAGGCAACCGCCCGCACCAGGGCCCAGCGTGTGCCGATGGTGCTCGAGGCAAGCGCCCGCACCAGGGCCCAGCGTGTGCCGATGGTGGTCGAGGCAACCGCCCGCACCAGGGCCGATAGTGTGCCGATGGTGCTCGAGGCAACCTGTCGCACCAGGGCCCAGCGTGTGCCGATGGTGATCGAGGCAACCTGCCGCACCAGGGCCCAGCGTGTGCCCATGGTGCTCGAGGCAAGTTCCCGCACCAGCGCCCAGCGTGTGCCGATGGTGCTCGAGGCAACCGACCGCACCAGGGCCCAGCGTGTGCCGATGGTGCTCGAGGCAACCTGCCGCACCAGGGCCCAGCGTCTGCCGATGGTGCTCGAGGCAACCTGCCGCACCAGGGCCCAGCGTCTGCCGATGGTGCTCGAGGCAAGCGCCCGCACCAGGGCCCAGCGTGTGCCGATGGTGGTCGAGGCAAGCGCCCGCACCAGGGCCCAGCGTGTGCCGATGGTGCTCGAGGCAACCTGCCGCACCAGGGCCCAGCGTGTGCCGATGGTGCTCGAGGCAACCGACCGCACCAGGGCCGAGCGTGTGCCGATGGTGGTCGAGGCAAGCGCCCGCACCAGGGCCCAGCGTGTGCCGATGGTGGTCGAGGCAACCTGCCGCACTAGGGCCCAGCGTGTGCCGATGGTGCTCGAGGCAACCGACCGCACCAGGGCCGAGCGTGTGCCGATGGTGCTCGAGGCAAGCACCCGCACCAGGGCCCAGCGTGTGCCGATGGTGGTCGAGGCAACCTGCCGCACCAGGGCCCAGCGTGTGCCGATGGTGCTCGAGGCAACCTGCCGCACCAGGGCCCAGCGTGTGCCGATGGTGGTCGAGGCAAGCGCCCGCACCAGGGCCCAGCGTGTGCCGATGGTGGTCGAGGCAAGCGCCCGCACCAGGGCCCAGCGTGTGCCGATGGTGGTCGAGGCAAGCGCCCGCACCAGGGCCCAGCGTGTGCCGATGGTGGTCGAGGCAACCTGCCGCACCAGGGCGGAGCGTGTGCCGATGGTGGTCGAGGCAAGCGCCCGCACCAGGGCCCAGCGTGTGCCGATGGTGGTCGAGGCAACCTGCCGCACCAGGGCCCAGCGTGTGCCGATGGTGCTCGAGGCAACCGACCGCACCAGGGCCGAGCGTGTGCCGATGGTGCTCGAGGCAAGCACCCGCACCAGGGCCCAGCGTGTGCCGATGGTGGTCGAGGCAACCTGCCGCACCAGGGCCCAGCGTGTGCCGATGGTGCTCGAGGCAACCTGCCGCACCAGGGCCCAGCGTGTGCCGATGGTGGTCGAGGCAAGCGCCCGCACCAGGGCCCAGCGTGTGCCGATGGTGGTCGAGGCAAGCGCCCGCACCAGGGCCCAGCGTGTGCCGATGGTGGTCGAGGCAAGCGCCCGCACCAGGGCCCAGCGTGTGCCGATGGTGGTCGAGGCAACCTGCCGCACCAGGGCGGAGCGTGTGCCGATGGTGGTCGAGGCAAGCGCCCGCACCAGGGCCCAGCGTGTGCCGATGGTGGTCGAGGCTGCCGATGGTGGTCGAGGCAACCTGCCGCACCAGGGCCCAGCGTGTGCCGATGGTGCTCGAGGCAACCGACCGCACCAGGGCCGAGCGTGTGCCGATGGTGCTCGAGGCAAGCTGCCGCACCAGGGCCCAGCGTGTGCCGATGGTGGTCGAGGCAACCGCCCGCACCAGGGCCCAGCGTGTGCCCGATGGTGATCGAGGCAACCGACCGCACCAGGGCCCAGCGTGTGCCGATGGTGCTCGAGGCAACCTGCCGCACCAGGGCCCAGCGTGTGCCGATGGTCGTCGAGGGAACCTGCCGCACCAGGGCCCAGCGTGTGCCGATGGTGGTCGAGGCAAGCGCCCGCACCAGGGCCCAGCGTGTGCCGATGGTGCTCGAGGCAACCGACCGCACCAGGGCCCAGCGTGTGCCGATGGTGCTCGAGGCAACCTGCCGCACCAGGGCCCAGCGTGTGCCGATGGTGGTCGAGGCAAGCGCCCGCACCAGGGCCCAGCGTGTGCCGATGGTGGTCGAGGCAAGCGCCCGCACCAGGGCCCAGCGTGTGCCGATGGTGCTCGAGGCAACCGATCGCACCAGGGCCCAGCGTGTGCCGATGGTGGTCGAGGCAAGCGCCCGCACCAGGGCCCAGCGTGTGCCGATGGTGCTCGAGGCAACCGACCGCACCAGGGCCCAGCGTGTGCCGATGGTGCTCGAGGCAACCTGCCGCACCAGGGCCCAGCGTGTGCCGATGGTGGTCGAGGCAAGCGCCCGCACCAGGGCCCAGCGTGTGCCGATGGTGGTCGAGGCAAGCGCCCGCACCAGGGCCCAGCGTGTGCCGATGGTGCTCGAGGCAACCGATCGCACCAGGGCCCAGCGTGTACCGATGGTGGTCGAGGCAAGCGCCCGCACCAGGGCCCAGCGTGTGCCGATGGTGGTCGAGGCAAGCGCCCGCACAAGGGCCCAGCGTGTGCCGATGGTGGTCGAGGCAAGCGCCCGCACCAGGGCCCAACGTGTGCCGATGGTGCTGGGGGCAACCGCCCGCACCAGGGCCCAGCGTGTGCCGATGGTGATCGAGGCAACCGCCCGCCCCAGGGCCCAGCGTGTGCCGATGGTGGTCGAGGCAAGCGCCCGCACCAGTGCCCAGCGTGTGCCGATGGTGGTCGAGGCAAGCGCCCGCACCAGGGCCCAGCTTTTGCCGATGGTGATCGAGGCAACCGGCCGCTCCAGGGCCCAGCGTGTGCCGATGGTTATCGGGGCAACCGGCCGCACCAGGGCCCAGGGTCTGCCGATGGTGCTCGAGGCAACCGCCCGCACCAAGGCTCAGCATGTGCCGCTGGTGATCGAGGCAACAACCCACACCAGGGCCCAGCTTGTGCCGATGGCGGTCGAGGCAAGTGCCCGTACCGAAGGGCAGCCTATGCCGATGATGGTCGATGCATGTGCCATCACCATGCGTCATCATGTGCCATTGATGGTCGAGGC
>NW_028323010.1:2337500-2345000 GCF_047325235.1 Durio zibethinus | reverse complement strand
TTGCATTGAGACAGGGGGTTAGACGGTAGAATCCGTTATGCCCCTCGGTTTCCCCTCCTCGAGCCGGAAGGATCATGTGATGGTGTTTACGTATGAGGGATGCCATCGAGAAAAGGGGCGTGCGGACTAGCGGGTAGGCATGCTGCTAGACCCCTGCGGCCAGTCGGGATGGTGTGCTGCCACTGGGGCAGTCCACCCAAGTCCCCTTGCGGGACCAGCATGATGTAGGGTGTCAATCATGCGTGCGGGCAGTCGATACTGTTGCTAAGGGCCTGAGCCCTAAGAACCGAGTCTCGTGGGACGAAATGAGCCTAGAGGCTCCGAGCTGGGCTGTTGACCAGCTTAGGTGGGGTGCTGGCGTAAACTCAATATAGGAGCCTGCGAATGATGCGGGCGGGCATGATGTTGGGTTCGCACCATGTCAAGAGGCTTCAAGGCCATGAGAACTGGGACTATGCATCCCTATGAGCATTCGAGGATCGTGGACTGGAATAGGGTTGTCCGCGACGAAAAATGGGCACGATAGAAGGCTGACCTTGACTAGGATTAGTCTTGGTGCCACACGGACGCGTGGTTTCAATAGGAGGAACGCGCGGACCGTGACACTTGGTATCAGAGCCTAGGTTGGCTCAGTGGCGAGAGTTACGCGACCCCATGTGTGGGTCTGGTGATGCGAAATTACGGTGGTGCCAAGCCCGAATGGAGCTATCGAGACACAAATGCAGTTTTTGTGCCTATGGGGGCTCGGGAAAGGGCCACCGTTGCATGCGATGGGAAATATTGGGCCTATGTAAAATGGCTCTCGAGTAGACTCTTGGACGCCTAGAAAAAGGGCACCAGAGTCTAGCCTCACCTAGAAAAAGGTGTTGGCATATGTTGTGGCATGTGATGCCTTTACGGTGAAAGGAACCGTAGTGAGACCGAGATCCGAAAAGGGTCTTACACCATGAAATGGTGTTGTGTCAGGCCACGTGGGCCGAGTGAATCTTGTCCTGAGGGGCAGGAGGCGTCGAGTTGCAAGATTAATTACTAATGTGTGCACTTGATGTATGGTGCAGGTGCCCCAGCGGGGGTGCAAGCCGAAGTATTCGGGTCCAAGCATGAGACTACTACACAGAAGAGTATGAAGTGGCTGAAGATTGAAGCCACAAGCGAGATGGTCAGTGGACCATGAGCTGCGTTGGTCAGTGGACCATGAGCTGCGTTGGTCAGTGGACCGTGAGTTCTTGTGGTCAGAGGATCACGAGAGTGTGTGTGTGAACCAGGATATTGAACTAGTATTGGCCGAAAGGGAAGGCTTCACGAGTAGTGGTGGTCAGTGGGCCACGACAGGATGTTTTCCAGTGGAACAAGAAAGGGAAAACGGCCAGTTGACAAGGCCTCAGTCGTGCAAGTCAGTGGACCTTGAGGATCGAGCGGGTGAATCCCCGAGTCAAACAAATCAGTGGGCTAGAAGTGCTGGTAGATCAGTGGCTCTCCGAGTATAAGCGGATTTTGGGACGCCCTAGGAACTGGGCTGGAATCAAAACTATCGAGCAATAGAACCATAGAGGAGACAGGGTTGCGCATAATGCTGTGCCGAGTTTCCAGTAAAAGTGGGGGAGACCTATCAATTCCCCCCCCCGAGACTGAGCCAAGATAAAGGAGCTTGGGCGATGGAGCATAGTGTTCAAGCCGGGGGCAAAGACTGAATTAGCACGCTTTAAGGTGCCGTCTTGGGGGCGGTTGGCCTGAGGGCCACACCTAGAGAGGTGACCTTGGGGGGGCCGAGAGGACCCAAGTTGGGAGATGACCAAGGTGCTTGAATGCCACTATGCTAGGGTCATCATATAGGGTGCCGTATGAGTGCGGTTGACCTAAGCATCACGTCCAGAGGGGCGCATCAGTGAGTTGATGCTGCAAGCGTGCAGTTGGTGTGAGGGGTCACGTCCGGTGGGACGCACCAAATGAGTGGCAAAGCGGTGGTCATTCATTCTACTGAGGGTCATTGATCAATGAGGGCACCTCGAGGTCGCAACCTGACAATGATCAAGGGATGAAGCCATGGTATGACCCATATGAATACAACCAAGATAGGTTAGGCGGTTCGAACTACAACAAAGTTGAGCAACAATGGGACCAATCTACACCAACAATGGACGAGTACTGTGCACGGTGCCTCATGTGACGGGACCTCGACCCAATCCTTGAGAGCACCAGTGAGAGACATATGAGGAAATGTCAGCTGTGTGCAACAGGATAGTTGGGTGTGGTCTTGGCGTCGATGAGGGCATCGACATAGTAAGTGGGGGAGAGTGTCATGGTCAGGCCTTGGTCCTGCCATGACTGACCCTGAACCGAGCAGCGGTCGAGACCGAGCTGGTGGGAAAGCGGTTCTAAGGAATGAAGGCGTGCATTCGGAGCTTTGGAACATGATGCTAACATGTTGTAGGGGCAATGGGAGCCCCGGGCCGCAAGATACGCGGGGAAGTTCGGGACAGTGGTCGGACACCTTCAAGCCAAGTATCCTGGCGGGTGCCATTAGTGGAAGCAATGTGCGGGCACCTTCGAGTGGGTTGGTGGAGCAGCGAGCAGTATCAAGGAGCAAGGGTGACCAAAGGGAAGGTTACGGGGCCCTGAGTTAGCCGGAGAAAGACCCCGACATGACTGGGCAGAAAAGTGTCCCCGTTTCAGACATTCTTACGGTCACTGGTAGCGTATTGGGAAAATCTCTAACGCTCTTTATAGGGGGATGATTTGGTGTCAGCTCTCCACCACCCCCTTGGCTAGCGGGCAGGCGGGGGCCTGGCTAGTCTGAAGTGAGCTACTCCTAGGCACTCGTGGTGTCTAGGTGGGCGGGCATCGTAGGGTCACGAGCGTGGCACGATGTTTTCTCGGGTAAGGTAAACCCGGGGACGGTTGGGACCGGCGGGCCTCGTATCGCGCCTTTGCATTGAGACAGGGGGTTAGACGGTAGAATCCGTTATGCCCCTCGGTTTCCCCTCCTCGAGCCGGAAGGATCATGTGATGGTGTTTACGTATGAGGGATGCCATCGAGAAAAGGGGCGTGCGGACTAGCGGGTAGGCATGCTGCTAGACCCCTGCGGCCAGTCGGGATGGTGTGCTGCCACTGGGGCAGTCCACCCAAGTCCCCTTGCGGGACCAGCATGATGTAGGGTGTCAATCATGCGTGCGGGCAGTCGATACTGTTGCTAAGGGCCTGAGCCCTAAGAACCGAGTCTCGTGGGACGAAATGAGCCTAGAGGCTCCGAGCTGGGCTGTTGACCAGCTTAGGTGGGGTGCTGGCGTAAACTCAATATAGGAGCCTGCGAATGATGCGGGCGGGCATGATGTTGGGTTCGCACCATGTCAAGAGGCTTCAAGGCCATGAGAACTGGGACTATGCATCCCTATGAGCATTCGAGGATCGTGGACTGGAATAGGGTTGTCCGCGACGAAAAATGGGCACGATAGAAGGCTGACCTTGACTAGGATTAGTCTTGGTGCCACACGGACGCGTGGTTTCAATAGGAGGAACGCGCGGACCGTGACACCGAGCGTGTGCCGATGGTGGTCGAGGCAAGCGCCCGCACCAGGGCCCAACGTGTGCCGATGGTGGTCGAGGCAAGCGCCCTCACCAAGGTCGAGCGTGTGCCGATGGTGGTCGAGGCAACCGCCCGCACCAGGGCCCAGCGTGTGCCGATGGTGGTCGAGGCAAGCGCCCGCACCAGGGCCGAGCGTGTGCCGATGGTGGTCGAGGCAAGCGCCCGCACCAGGGCCCAGCGTGTGCCGATGGTGGTCGAGGCAAGCGCCCTCACCAAGGCCGAGCGTGTGCCGATGGTGGTCGAGGCAACCGGCCGCACCAAGGGCCGCCGTGTGCCGATGGTGTTCGAGGCAACCGTCCGCACCAGGGCCCAGCGTGTGCCGATGGTGGTCGAGCCAGGAGCCCGCACCAAGGGCCGACTTGTGCCGATGGTGTTCGGGGCAACCGCCCGCACCAGGGCCCTGCGTGTGCCGATGGTGCTGGGGGCAACCGCCCGCACCAGGGCCCAGCGTGTGCCGATGGTGCTGGGGGCAAGCGCCCGCACCAGGGCCCAGCGTGTGCCGATGGTGGTCGAGGCAAGCGCCCGCACCAGTGCCCAGCGTGTGCCGATGGTGGTCGAGGCAAGCGCCCGCACCAGGGCCCAGCGTGTGCCGATGGTGCTGGGGGCAAGCGCCCGCCCCAGGGCCCAGCGTGTGTCGATGGTTATCGGGGCAACCGGCCGCACCAGGGCCCAGGGTCTGCCGATGGTGCTCGAGGCAACCGCCCGCACCAAGGCTCAGCATGTGCCGATTGTGATCGAGGCAACAACCCACACCAGGGCCCAGCTTGTGCCGATGGCGGTCGAGGCAAGTGCCCGTACCGAAGGGCAGCCTATGCCGATGATGGTCGATGCATGTGCCATCACCATGCGTCATCATGTGCCATTGATGGTCGAGGCCTTGGCCGAAGTTCGATTTTGAGCCACGGTGCCCATGCTTGGCTCCAGCATGTGCTGGTGCCGCATTTTTTTCACTCGGGACAGCATCGCCGGAGCATCGCCGGAGTACCGCCGGAGAACCTGACCGGCGGCATTGGGGTTCCGGCGATTGGGAGGGGGGCCGGGGGGGTGTGCGCACATGATGTGCGATGGGTGCTGGTACTTGGCCTTGTGTTGGCCCCCTATCCCTCATCAAACCTCTGAGAATTCACACCCCCTTAAAGAGCATTTGAGATTTTACAGGTTTGCTACCAGTAGCCGTTAAAGTGTCTGAAATGGGGACACTTTTTTCAAACGGTCACAAAATCTTCTCTACTTCGAGTTTTTAGCTGAATTTTTTTGTGCATGCCAACAAAAATATAAGGATCATGCCTACAAAATTTGGGGCCAAAAATCCTTATAAAAAAATTTTAAAAAATCCCGAACCGCAAAAAGTTTCAAAAATCATGAAAAATAGAAAACGAGTCATCTTCCAACGAAACTTCACGTGAAGGCTTAGGGGACCATTGTATGAATTTACAAGCCATAAAAATGGCATTGGCACGGCAGAAATTTGAAGATGTGCCTAAACCCACCAGGGCCCAGCGTGTGCCGATGGTGCTCGAGGCAACCGCCCGCACCAGGGCCCAGCGTGTGCCGATGGTGCTCGAGGCAAGCGCCCGCACCAGGGCCCAGCGTGTGCCAACGGTGGTCGAGGCAACCGCCCGCACCAGGGCCGATAGTGTGCCGATGGTGCTCGAGGCAACCTGTCGCACCAGGGCCCAGCGTGTGCCGATGGTGATCGAGGCAACCTGCCGCACCAGGGCCCAGCGTGTGCCGATGCTGGTCGAGGCAAGCGCCCGCACCAGCGCCCAGCGTGTGCCGATGGTGCTCGAGGCAACCGACCGCACCAGGGCCCAGCGTGTGCCGATGGTGCTCGAGGCAACCTGCCGCACCAGGGCCCAGCGTGTGCCGATGGCGCTCGAGGCAAGCTCCCGCACCAGGGCCCAGCGTGTGCCGATGGTGCTCGAGGCAACCTGCCGCACCAGGGCCCAGCGTGTGCCGATGGTGCTCGAGGCAACCTGCCGCACCAGGGCCCAGCGTGTGCGGATGGTGCTCGAGGCAAGCGCCCGCACCAGGGCCCAGCGTGTGCCGATGGTGGTCGAGGCAACCGCCCGCACCAGGGCCCAGCGTGTGCCGATGGTGGTCGAGGCAACCTGCCGCACCAGGGCCCAGCGTGTGCCGATGGTGCTCGAGGCTACCTGCCGCACCAGGGCCCAGCGTGTGCCGATGGTGCTCGAGGCAACCGACCGCACCAGGGCCCAGCGTGTGCCGATGGTGGTCGAGGCAACCGCCCGCACCAGGGCCCAGCGTGTGCCGATGGTGGTCGAGGCTGCCGATGATGGTCGAGGCAACCTGCCGCACCAGGGCCCAGCGTGTGCCGATGGTGCTCGAGGCAACCGACCGCACCAGGGCCCAGCGTGTGCCGATGGTGCTCGAGGCAAGCGCCCGCACAAGGGCCCAGCGTGTGCCGATGGTGGTCGAGGCAACCTGCCGCACCAGGGCCCAGCGTGTGCCGATGGTGGTCGAGGCAAGCGCCCGCACCAGGGCCCAGCGTGTGCCGATGGTGGTCGAGGCAAGCGCCCGCACCAGGGCCCAGCGTGTGCCGATGGTGGTCGAGGCAACCTGCCGCACCAGGGCCCAGCGTGTGCCGATGGCGCTCGAGGCAAGCTCCCGCACCAGGGCCCAGCGTGTGCCGATGGTGCTCGAGGCAACCTGCCGCACCAGGGCCCAGCGTGTGCCGATGGTGCTCGAGGCAAGCGCCCGCACCAGGGCCCAGCGTGTGCCGACGGTGGTCGAGGCAACCGCCCGCACCAGGGCCGATAGTGTGCCGATGGTGCTCGAGGCAACCTGTCGCACCAGGGCCCAGCGTGTGCCGATGGTGATCGAGGCAACCTGCCGCACCAGGGCCCAGCGTGTGCCGATGCTGGTCGAGGCAAGCGCCCGCACCAGCGCCCAGCGTGTGCCGATGGTGCTCGAGGCAACCGACCGCACCAGGGCCCAGCGTGTGCCGATGGGGCTCGAGGCAACCTGCCGCACCAGGGCCCAGCGTGTGCCGATGGCGCTCGAGGCAAGCTCCCGCACCAGGGCCCAGCGTGTGCCGATGGTGCTCGAGGCAACCTGCCGCACCAGGGCCCAGCGTGTGCCGATGGTGCTCGAGGCAACCTGCCGCACCAGGGCCCAGCGTGTGCGGATGGTGCTCGAGGCAAGCGCCCGCACCAGGGCCCAGCGTGTGCCGATGGTGGTCGAGGCAACCGCCCGCACCAGGGCCCAGCGTGTGCCGATGGTGGTCGAGGCAACCTGCCGCACCAGGGCCCAGCGTGTGCCGATGGTGCTCGAGGCAACCTGCCGCACCAGGGCCCAGCGTGTGCCGATGGTGCTCGAGGCAACCGACCGCACCAGGGCCCAGCGTGTGCCGATGGTGGTCGAGGCAACCGCCCGCACCAGGGCCCAGCGTGTGCCGATGGTGGTCGAGGCTGCCGATGATGGTCGAGGCAACCTGCCGCACCAGGGCCCAACGTGTGCCGATGGTGGTCGAGGCAACCGACCGCACCAGGGCCCAGCGTGTGCCGATGGTGCTCGAGGCAAGCGCCCGCACCAGGGCCCAGCGTGTGCCGATGGTGGTCGAGGCAACCTGCCGCACCAGGGCCCAGCGTGTGCCGATGGTGGTCGAGGCAAGCGCCCGCACCAGGGCCCAGCGTGTGCCGATGGTGGTCGAGGCAAGCGCCCGCACCAGGGCCCAGCGTGTGCCGATGGTGGTCGAGGCAACCTGCCGCACCAGGGCCCAGCGTGTGCCGATGGTGCTCGAGGCAACCGACCGCACCAGGGCGGAGCGTGTGCCGATGGTGGTCGAGGCAAGCGCCCGCACCAGGGCCCAGCGTGTGCCGATGGTGGTCGAGGCAACCTGCCGCACCAGGGCCCAGCGTGTGCCGATGGTGCTCGAGGCAACCGACCGCACCAG
>NW_028323010.1:2315000-2327500 GCF_047325235.1 Durio zibethinus | reverse complement strand
CCCACACCAAGGCCCGGCATGTATCGATGGTGTTCGACGTAGGGGCCATCTTCTGCTGATGGTGGTCGAGGCAAGAGCCCGCACCAAGGGCCAGCGTGTGCCCATGGTGCTCGAGGCAACCGTCCGCACCAGGGCCCAGCGTGTGCCGATGGTGGTCGAGGCAACCGCCCGCACCAGGGCCCAGCGTGTGCCGATGGTGCTCGAGGCAACCGCCCGCACCAAGGGCCGGCTTGTGCCGATGGTGTTCGAGGCAACCGCCCGCACCAGGGCCCAGCGTGTGCCGATGGTGGTCGAGGCAACCGCCAGCACCAGGGCCCAGCGTGTGCCGATGGTGGTCGAGGCAACCGCCCGCACCAAGGCCGAGTGTCATGGTCAGGCCTTGGTCCTGCCATGACTGACCCTGAACCGAGCAGCGGTCGAGACCGAGCTGGTGGGAAAGCGGTTCTAAGGAATGAAGGCGTGCATTCGGAGCTTTGGAACATGATGCTAACATGTTGTAGGGGCAATGGGAGCCCCGGGCCGCAAGATACGCGGGGAAGTTCGGGACAGTGGTCGGACACCTTCAAGCCAAGTATCCTGGCGGGTGCCATTAGTGGAAGCAATGTGCGGGCACCTTCGAGTGGGTTGGTGGAGCAGCGAGCAGTATCAAGGAGCAAGGGTGACCAAAGGGAAGGTTACGGGGCCCTGAGTTAGCCGGAGAAAGACCCCGACATGACTGGGCAGAAAAGTGTCCCCGTTTCAGACATTCTTACGGTCACTGGTAGCGTATTGGGAAAATCTCTAACGCTCTTTATAGGGGGATGATTTGGTGTCAGCTCTCCACCACCCCCTTGGCTAGCGGGCAGGCGGGGGCCTGGCTAGTCTGAAGTGAGCTACTCCTAGGCACTCGTGGTGTCTAGGTGGGCGGGCATCGTAGGGTCACGAGCGTGGCACGATGTTTTCTCGGGTAAGGTAAACCCGGGGACGGTTGGGACCGGCGGGCCTCGTATCGCGCCTTTGCATTGAGACAGGGGGTTAGACGGTAGAATCCGTTATGCCCCTCGGTTTCCCCTCCTCGAGCCGGAAGGATCATGTGATGGTGTTTACGTATGAGGGATGCCATCGAGAAAAGGGGCGTGCGGACTAGCGGGTAGGCATGCTGCTAGACCCCTGCGGCCAGTCGGGATGGTGTGCTGCCACTGGGGCAGTCCACCCAAGTCCCCTTGCGGGACCAGCATGATGTAGGGTGTCAATCATGCGTGCGGGCAGTCGATACTGTTGCTAAGGGCCTGAGCCCTAAGAACCGAGTCTCGTGGGACGAAATGAGCCTAGAGGCTCCGAGCTGGGCTGTTGACCAGCTTAGGTGGGGTGCTGGCGTAAACTCAATATAGGAGCCTGCGAATGATGCGGGCGGGCATGATGTTGGGTTCGCACCATGTCAAGAGGCTTCAAGGCCATGAGAACTGGGACTATGCATCCCTATGAGCATTCGAGGATCGTGGACTGGAATAGGGTTGTCCGCGACGAAAAATGGGCACGATAGAAGGCTGACCTTGACTAGGATTAGTCTTGGTGCCACACGGACGCGTGGTTTCAATAGGAGGAACGCGCGGACCGTGACACTTGGTATCAGAGCCTAGGTTGGCTCAGTGGCGAGAGTTACGCGACCCCATGTGTGGGTCTGGTGATGCGAAATTACGGTGGTGCCAAGCCCGAATGGAGCTATCGAGACACAAATGCAGTTTTTGTGCCTATGGGGGCTCGGGAAAGGGCCACCGTTGCATGCGATGGGAAATATTGGGCCTATGTAAAATGGCTCTCGAGTAGACTCTTGGACGCCTAGAAAAAGGGCACCAGAGTCTAGCCTCACCTAGAAAAAGGTGTTGGCATATGTTGTGGCATGTGATGCCTTTACGGTGAAAGGAACCGTAGTGAGACCGAGATCCGAAAAGGGTCTTACACCATGAAATGGTGTTGTGTCAGGCCACGTGGGCCGAGTGAATCTTGTCCTGAGGGGCAGGAGGCGTCGAGTTGCAAGATTAATTACTAATGTGTGCACTTGATGTATGGTGCAGGTGCCCCAGCGGGGGTGCAAGCCGAAGTATTCGGGTCCAAGCATGAGACTACTACACAGAAGAGTATGAAGTGGCTGAAGATTGAAGCCACAAGCGAGATGGTCAGTGGACCATGAGCTGCGTTGGTCAGTGGACCATGAGCTGCGTTGGTCAGTGGACCGTGAGTTCTTGTGGTCAGAGGATCACGAGAGTGTGTGTGTGAACCAGGATATTGAACTAGTATTGGCCGAAAGGGAAGGCTTCACGAGTAGTGGTGGTCAGTGGGCCACGACAGGATGTTTTCCAGTGGAACAAGAAAGGGAAAACGGCCAGTTGACAAGGCCTCAGTCGTGCAAGTCAGTGGACCTTGAGGATCGAGCGGGTGAATCCCCGAGTCAAACAAATCAGTGGGCTAGAAGTGCTGGTAGATCAGTGGCTCTCCGAGTATAAGCGGATTTTGGGACGCCCTAGGAACTGGGCTGGAATCAAAACTATCGAGCAATAGAACCATAGAGGAGACAGGGTTGCGCATAATGCTGTGCCGAGTTTCCAGTAAAAGTGGGGGAGACCTATCAATTCCCCCCCCCGAGACTGAGCCAAGATAAAGGAGCTTGGGCGATGGAGCATAGTGTTCAAGCCGGGGGCAAAGACTGAATTAGCACGCTTTAAGGTGCCGTCTTGGGGGCGGTTGGCCTGAGGGCCACACCTAGAGAGGTGACCTTGGGGGGGCCGAGAGGACCCAAGTTGGGAGATGACCAAGGTGCTTGAATGCCACTATGCTAGGGTCATCATATAGGGTGCCGTATGAGTGCGGTTGACCTAAGCATCACGTCCAGAGGGGCGCATCAGTGAGTTGATGCTGCAAGCGTGCAGTTGGTGTGAGGGGTCACGTCCGGTGGGACGCACCAAATGAGTGGCAAAGCGGTGGTCATTCATTCTACTGAGGGTCATTGATCAATGAGGGCACCTCGAGGTCGCAACCTGACAATGATCAAGGGATGAAGCCATGGTATGACCCATATGAATACAACCAAGATAGGTTAGGCGGTTCGAACTACAACAAAGTTGAGCAACAATGGGACCAATCTACACCAACAATGGACGAGTACTGTGCACGGTGCCTCATGTGACGGGACCTCGACCCAATCCTTGAGAGCACCAGTGAGAGACATATGAGGAAATGTCAGCTGTGTGCAACAGGATAGTTGGGTGTGGTCTTGGCGTCGATGAGGGCATCGACATAGTAAGTGGGGGAGAGTGTCATGGTCAGGCCTTGGTCCTGCCATGACTGACCCTGAACCGAGCAGCGGTCGAGACCGAGCTGGTGGGAAAGCGGTTCTAAGGAATGAAGGCGTGCATTCGGAGCTTTGGAACATGATGCTAACATGTTGTAGGGGCAATGGGAGCCCCGGGCCGCAAGATACGCGGGGAAGTTCGGGACAGTGGTCGGACACCTTCAAGCCAAGTATCCTGGCGGGTGCCATTAGTGGAAGCAATGTGCGGGCACCTTCGAGTGGGTTGGTGGAGCAGCGAGCAGTATCAAGGAGCAAGGGTGACCAAAGGGAAGGTTACGGGGCCCTGAGTTAGCCGGAGAAAGACCCCGACATGACTGGGCAGAAAAGTGTCCCCGTTTCAGACATTCTTACGGTCACTGGTAGCGTATTGGGAAAATCTCTAACGCTCTTTATAGGGGGATGATTTGGTGTCAGCTCTCCACCACCCCCTTGGCTAGCGGGCAGGCGGGGGCCTGGCTAGTCTGAAGTGAGCTACTCCTAGGCACTCGTGGTGTCTAGGTGGGCGGGCATCGTAGGGTCACGAGCGTGGCACGATGTTTTCTCGGGTAAGGTAAACCCGGGGACGGTTGGGACCGGCGGGCCTCGTATCGCGCCTTTGCATTGAGACAGGGGGTTAGACGGTAGAATCCGTTATGCCCCTCGGTTTCCCCTCCTCGAGCCGGAAGGATCATGTGATGGTGTTTACGTATGAGGGATGCCATCGAGAAAAGGGGCGTGCGGACTAGCGGGTAGGCATGCTGCTAGACCCCTGCGGCCAGTCGGGATGGTGTGCTGCCACTGGGGCAGTCCACCCAAGTCCCCTTGCGGGACCAGCATGATGTAGGGTGTCAATCATGCGTGCGGGCAGTCGATACTGTTGCTAAGGGCCTGAGCCCTAAGAACCGAGTCTCGTGGGACGAAATGAGCCTAGAGGCTCCGAGCTGGGCTGTTGACCAGCTTAGGTGGGGTGCTGGCGTAAACTCAATATAGGAGCCTGCGAATGATGCGGGCGGGCATGATGTTGGGTTCGCACCATGTCAAGAGGCTTCAAGGCCATGAGAACTGGGACTATGCATCCCTATGAGCATTCGAGGATCGTGGACTGGAATAGGGTTGTCCGCGACGAAAAATGGGCACGATAGAAGGCTGACCTTGACTAGGATTAGTCTTGGTGCCACACGGACGCGTGGTTTCAATAGGAGGAACGCGCGGACCGTGACACCGAGCGTGTGCCGATGGTGGTCGAGGCAAGCGCCCGCACCAGGGCCCAACGTGTGCCGATGGTGGTCGAGGCAAGCGCCCTCACCAAGGTCGAGCGTGTGCCGATGGTGGTCGAGGCAACCGCCCGCACCAGGGCCCAGCGTGTGCCGATGGTGGTCGAGGCAAGCGCCCGCACCAGGGCCGAGCGTGTGCCGATGGTGGTCGAGGCAAGCGCCCGCACCAGGGCCCAGCGTGTGCCGATGGTGGTCGAGGCAAGCGCCCTCACCAAGGCCGAGCGTGTGCCGATGGTGGTCGAGGCAACCGGCCGCACCAAGGGCCGCCGTGTGCCGATGGTGTTCGAGGCAACCGCCCGCACCAGGGCCCAGCGTGTGCCGATGGTGGTCGAGCCAGGAGCCCGCACCAAGGGCCGACTTGTGCCGATGGTGTTCGGGGCAACCGCCCGCACCAGGGCCCTGCGTGTGCCGATGGTGCTGGGGGCAACCGCCCGCACCAGGGCCCAGCGTGTGCCGATGGTGCTGGGGGCAAGCGCCCGCACCAGGGCCCAGCGTGTGCCGATGGTGGTCGAGGCAAGCGCCCGCACCAGTGCCCAGCGTGTGCCGATGGTGGTCGAGGCAAGCGCCCGCACCAGGGCCCAGCGTGTGCCGATGGTGCTGGGGGCAAGCGCCCGCCCCAGGGCCCAGCGTGTGTCGATGGTTATCGGGGCAACCGGCCGCACCAGGGCCCAGGGTCTGCCGATGGTGCTCGAGGCAACCGCCCGCACCAAGGCTCAGCATGTGCCGATTGTGATCGAGGCAACAACCCACACCAGGGCCCAGCTTGTGCCGATGGCGGTCGAGGCAAGTGCCCGTACCGAAGGGCAGCCTATGCCGATGATGGTCGATGCATGTGCCATCACCATGCGTCATCATGTGCCATTGATGGTCGAGGCCTTGGCCGAAGTTCGATTTTGAGCCACGGTGCCCATGCTTGGCTCCAGCATGTGCTGGTGCCGCATTTTTTTCACTCGGGACAGCATCGCCGGAGCATCGCCGGAGTACCGCCGGAGAACCTGACCGGCGGCATTGGGGTTCCGGCGATTGGGAGGGGGGCCGGGGGGGTGTGCGCACATGATGTGCGATGGGTGCTGGTACTTGGCCTTGTGTTGGCCCCCTATCCCTCATCAAACCTCTGAGAATTCACACCCCCTTAAAGAGCATTTGAGATTTTACAGGTTTGCTACCAGTAGCCGTTAAAGTGTCTGAAATGGGGACACTTTTTTCAAACGGTCACAAAATCTTCTCTACTTCGAGTTTTTAGCTGAATTTTTTTGTGCATGCCAACAAAAATATAAGGATCATGCCTACAAAATTTGGGGCCAAAAATCCTTATAAAAAAATTTTAAAAAATCCCGAACCGCAAAAAGTTTCAAAAATCATGAAAAATAGAAAACGAGTCATCTTCCAACGAAACTTCACGTGAAGGCTTAGGGGACCATTGTATGAATTTACAAGCCATAAAAATGGCATTGGCACGGCAGAAATTTGAAGATGTGCCTAAACCCACCAGGGCCCAGCGTGTGCCGATGGTGCTCGAGGCAACCGCCCGCACCAGGGCCCAGCGTGTGCCGATGGTGCTCGAGGCAAGCGCCCGCACCAGGGCCCAGCGTGTGCCGACGGTGGTCGAGGCAACCGCCCGCACCAGGGCCGATAGTGTGCCGATGGTGCTCGAGGCAACCTGTCGCACCAGGGCCCAGCGTGTGCCGATGGTGATCGAGGCAACCTGCCGCACCAGGGCCCAGCGTGTGCCGATGCTGGTCGAGGCAAGCGCCCGCACCAGCGCCCAGCGTGTGCCGATGGTGCTCGAGGCAACCGACCGCACCAGGGCCCAGCGTGTGCCGATGGTGCTCGAGGCAACCTGCCGCACCAGGGCCCAGCGTGTGCCGATGGCGCTCGAGGCAAGCTCCCGCACCAGGGCCCAGCGTGTGCCGATGGTGCTCGAGGCAACCTGCCGCACCAGGGCCCAGCGTGTGCCGATGGTGCTCGAGGCAACCTGCCGCACCAGGGCCCAGCGTGTGCGGATGGTGCTCGAGGCAAGCGCCCGCACCAGGGCCCAGCGTGTGCCGATGGTGGTCGAGGCAACCGCCCGCACCAGGGCCCAGCGTGTGCCGATGGTGGTCGAGGCAACCTGCCGCACCAGGGCCCAGCGTGTGCCGATGGTGCTCGAGGCAACCTGCCGCACCAGGGCCCAGCGTGTGCCGATGGTGCTCGAGGCAACCGACCGCACCAGGGCCCAGCGTGTGCCGATGGTGGTCGAGGCAACCGCCCGCACCAGGGCCCAGCGTGTGCCGATGGTGGTCGAGGCTGCCGATGATGGTCGAGGCAACCTGCCGCACCAGGGCCCAGCGTGTGCCGATGGTGCTCGAGGCAACCGACCGCACCAGGGCCCAGCGTGTGCCGATGGTGCTCGAGGCAAGCGCCCGCACAAGGGCCCAGCGTGTGCCGATGGTGGTCGAGGCAACCTGCCGCACCAGGGCCCAGCGTGTGCCGATGGTGGTCGAGGCAAGCGCCCGCACCAGGGCCCAGCGTGTGCCGATGGTGGTCGAGGCAAGCGCCCGCACCAGGGCCCAGCGTGTGCCGATGGTGGTCGAGGCAACCTGCCGCACCAGGGCCCAGCGTGTGCCGATGGTGCTCGAGGCAACCGACCGCACCAGGGCCCAGCGTGTGCCGATGGTGCTCGAGGCAACCTGCCGCACCAGGGCCCAGCGTGTGCCGATGGCGCTCGAGGCAAGCTCCCGCACCAGGGCCCAGCGTGTGCCGATGGTGCTCGAGGCAACCTGCCGCACCAGGGCCCAGCGTGTGCCGATGGTGCTCGAGGCAAGCGCCCGCACCAGGGCCCAGCGTGTGCCGACGGTGGTCGAGGCAACCGCCCGCACCAGGGCCGATAGTGTGCCGATGGTGCTCGAGGCAACCTGTCGCACCAGGGCCCAGCGTGTGCCGATGGTGATCGAGGCAACCTGCCGCACCAGGGCCCAGCGTGTGCCGATGCTGGTCGAGGCAAGCGCCCGCACCAGCGCCCAGCGTGTGCCGATGGTGCTCGAGGCAACCGACCGCACCAGGGCCCAGCGTGTGCCGATGGGGCTCGAGGCAACCTGCCGCACCAGGGCCCAGCGTGTGCCGATGGCGCTCGAGGCAAGCTCCCGCACCAGGGCCCAGCGTGTGCCGATGGTGCTCGAGGCAACCTGCCGCACCAGGGCCCAGCGTGTGCCGATGGTGCTCGAGGCAACCTGCCGCACCAGGGCCCAGCGTGTGCGGATGGTGCTCGAGGCAAGCGCCCGCACCAGGGCCCAGCGTGTGCCGATGGTGGTCGAGGCAACCGCCCGCACCAGGGCCCAGCGTGTGCCGATGGTGGTCGAGGCAACCTGCCGCACCAGGGCCCAGCGTGTGCCGATGGTGCTCGAGGCAACCTGCCGCACCAGGGCCCAGCGTGTGCCGATGGTGCTCGAGGCAACCGACCGCACCAGGGCCCAGCGTGTGCCGATGGTGGTCGAGGCAACCGCCCGCACCAGGGCCCAGCGTGTGCCGATGGTGGTCGAGGCTGCCGATGATGGTCGAGGCAACCTGCCGCACCAGGGCCCAGCGTGTGCCGATGGTGCTCGAGGCAACCGACCGCACCAGGGCCCAGCGTGTGCCGATGGTGCTCGAGGCAAGCGCCCGCACCAGGGCCCAGCGTGTGCCGATGGTGGTCGAGGCAACCTGCCGCACCAGGGCCCAGCGTGTGCCGATGGTGGTCGAGGCAAGCGCCCGCACCAGGGCCCAGCGTGTGCCGATGGTGGTCGAGGCAAGCGCCCGCACCAGGGCCCAGCGTGTGCCGATGGTGGTCGAGGCAACCTGCCGCACCAGGGCCCAGCGTGTGCCGATGGTGCTCGAGGCAACCGACCGCACCAGGGCGGAGCGTGTGCCGATGGTGGTCGAGGCAAGCGCCCGCACCAGGGCCCAGCGTGTGCCGATGGTGGTCGAGGCAACCTGCCGCACCAGGGCCCAGCGTGTGCCGATGGTGCTCGAGGCAACCGACCGCACCAGGGCGGAGCGTGTGCCGATGGTGGTCGAGGCAAGCGCCCGCACCAGGGCCCAGCGTGTGCCGATGGTGGTCGAGGCTGCCGATGGTGGTCGAGGCAACCTGCCGCACCAGGGCCGAGCGTGTGCCGATGGTGCTCGAGGCAACCGGCCGCACCAGGGCCCAGCGTGTGCCGATGGTGGTCGAGGCAAGCTGCCGCACCAGGGCCCAGCGTGTGCCGATGGTGTTCGAGGCAACCGACCGCACCAGGGCCCAGCGTGTGCCGATGGTGCTCGAGGCAACCTGCCGCACCAGGGCCCAGCGTGTGCCGATGGTGGTCGAGGCAACCTGCCGCACCAGGGCCCAGCGTGTGCCGATGGTGGTCGAGGCAAGCGCCCGCACCAGGGCCCAGCGTGTGCCGATGGTGGTCGAGGCAACCGACCGCACCAGGGCCCAGCGTGTGCCGATGGTGCTCGAGGCAACCGGCCGCACCAGGGCCCAGCGTGTGTCGATGGTGGTCGAGGCAAGCGCCCGCACCAGGGCCCAGCGTGTGCCGATGGTGGTCGAGGCAACCGCCCGCACCAGGGCCCAGCGTGTGCCGATGGTGCTCGAGGCAACCGACCGCACCAGGGCCGAGCGTGTGCCGATGGTGGTCGAGGCAAGCGCCCGCACCAGGGCCCAGCGTGTGCCGATGGTGGTCGAGGCAACCTGTCGCACCAGGGCCCAGCGTGTGCCGATGGTGGTCGAGGCAAGCGCCCGCACCAGGGCCCAACGTGTGCCGATGGTGCTGGGGGCAACCGCCCGCACCAGGGCCCAGCGTGTGCCGATGGTGATCGAGGCAGGCGCCCGCACCAGGGCCCAGCGTGTGCCGATGGTGGTCGAGGCAAGCGCCCGCACCAGTGCCCAGCGTGTGCCGATGGTGGTCGAGGCAAGCGCCCGCACCAGGGCCCAGCTTTTGCCGATGGTGATCGAGGCAACCGGCCGCTCCAGGGCCCAGCGTGTGCCGATGGTTATCGGGGCAACCGGCCGCACCAGGGCCCAGGGTCTGCCGATGGTGCTCGAGGCAACCGCCCGCACCAAGGCTCAGCATGTGCCGCTGGTGATCGAGGCAACAACCCACACCAGGGCCCAGCTTGTGCCGATGGCGGTCGAGGCAGGTGCCCGTACCGAAGGGCAGCCTATGCCGATGATGGTCGATGCATGTGCCATCACCATGCGTCATCATGTGCCATTGATGGTCGAGGCCTTGGCCGGAGTTCGATTTTGAGCCACGGTGCCCATGCTTGGCTCCAGCATGTGCTGGTGCCGCATTTTTTTCACTCGGGACAGCATCGCCGGAGCATCGCCGGAGTACCGCCGGAGTACCGCCGGAGAACCTGACCGGCGGCATTGGGGTTCCGGCGATTGGGAGGGGGGCCGGGGGGGTGTGCGCACATGACGTGCGATGGGTGCTGGTACTTGGCCCTTGTGTTGGCCCCCTATCCCTCATCAAACCTCTGAGAACTCACACCCCCTTAAAGAGCGTTTGAGATTTTACAGGTTTGCTGCCAGTAGCCGTTAAAGTGTCTGAAATGGGGACACTTTTTTCAAACGGTCACGAAATCTTCTCCGGTTCGAGTTTTTAGCTGAATTTTTTTGTGCATGCCAACAAAAATAGAAGGATCACGTCCACAAAATTTGGGGCCAGAACTCCTTCTGAAAAAATTCTAAAAAATCCCGAACCGCAAAAAGTTTCGAAAATCGTGAAAAATAGAAAACGAGTCATCTTGCAACGAAACTTCACGTGAAGGCTTAGGGGACCATTGTATGAATTTACAAGCCATAAAAATGGCATTGGCACGGCAGAAATTTGAAGATGTGCCTAAACCCACCTAGCACCCGATCGATCCCCGGTGTCACGGTCCGCGCGTTCCTCCTATTGAAACCACGCGTCCGTGTGTCACCAAGACTAATCCTAGTCAAGGTCAGCCTTCTATCGTGCCCATTTTTCGTCGCGGACAACCCTATTCCAGTCCACGATCCTCGAATGCTCATAGGGATGCATAGTCCCAGTTCTCATGGCCTTGAAGCCTCTTGACATGGTGCGAACCCAACATCATGCCCGCCCGCATCATTCGCAGGCTCCTATATTGAGTTTACGCCAGCACCCCACCTAAGCTGGTCAACAGCCCAGCTCGGAGCCTCTAGGCTCATTTCGTCCCACGAGACTCGGTTCTTAGGGCTCAGGCCCTTAGCAACAGTATCGACTGCCCGCACGCATGATTGACACCCTACATCATGCTGGTCCCGCAAGGGGACTTGGGTGGACTGCCCCAGTGGCAGCACACCATCCCGACTGGCCGCAGGGGTCTAGCAGCATGCCTACCCGCTAGTCCGCACGCCCCTTTTTCTCGATGGCATCCCTCATACGTAAACACCATCACATGATCCTTCCGGCTCGAGGAGGGGAAACCGAGGGGCATAACGGATTCTACCGTCTAACCCCCTGTCTCAATGCAAAGGCGCGATACGAGGCCCGCCGGCCCCAACCGTCCCCGGGTTTACCTTACCCGAGAAAACATCGTGCCACGCTCGTGACCCTACGATGCCCGCCCACCTAGACACCACGAGTGCCTAGGAGTAGCTCACTTCAGACTAGCCAGGCCCCCGCCTGCCCGCTAGCCAAGGGGGTGGTGGAGAGCTGACACCAAATCATCCCCCTATCAAGAGCGTTAGAGATTTTCCCAATACGCTACCAGTGACCGTAAGAATGTCTGAAACGGGGACACTTTTCTGCCCAGTCATGTCGGGGTCTTTCTCCGGCTAACTCAGGGCCCCGTAACCTTCCCTTTGGTCACCCTTGCTCCTTGATACTGCTCGCTGCTCCACCAACCCACTCGAAGGTGCCCGCACATTGCTTCCACTAATGGCACCCGCCAGGATACTTGGCTTGAAGGTGTCCGACCACTGTCCCGAACTTCCCCGCGTATCTTGCGGCCCGGGGCTCCCATTGCCCCTACAACATGTTAGCATCATGTTCCAAAGCTCCGAATGCACGCCTTCATTCCTTAGAACCGCTTTCCCACCAGCTCGGTCTCGACCGCTGCTCGGTTCAGGGTCAGTCATGGCAGGACCAAGGCCTGACCATGACACTCTCCCCCACTTACTATGTCGATGCCCTCATCGATGCCAAGACCACACCCAACTATCCTGTTGCACACAGCTGACATTTCCTCATATGTCTCTCACTGGTGCTCTCAAGGATTGGGTCGAGGTCCCGTCACATGAGGCACCGTGCACAGTACTCGTCCATTGTTGGTGTAGATTGGTCCCATTGTTGCTCAACTTTGTTGTAGTTCGAACCGCCTAACCTATCTTGGTTGTATTCATATGGGTCATACCATGGCTTCATCCCTTGATCATTGTCAGGTTGCGACCTCGAGGTGCCCTCATTGATCAATGACCCTCAGTAGAATGAATGACCACCGCTTTGCCACTCATTTGGTGCGTCCCACCGGACGTGACCCCTCACACCAACTGCACGCTTGCAGCATCAACTCACTGATGCGCCCCTCTGGACGTGATGCTTAGGTCAACCGCACTCATACGGCACCCTATATGATGACCCTAGCATAGTGGCATTCAAGCACCTTGGTCATCTCCCAACTTGGGTCCTCTCGGCCCCCCCAAGGTCACCTCTCTAGGTGTGGCCCTCAGGCCAACCGCCCCCAAGACGGCACCTTAAAGCGTGCTAATTCAGTCTTTGCCCCCGGCTTGAACACTATGCTCCATCGCCCAAGCTCCTTTATCTTGGCTCAGTCTCGGGGGGGGGGAATTGATAGGTCTCCCCCACTTTTACTGGAAACTCGGCACAGCATTATGCGCAACCCTGTCCCCTCTATGGTTCTATTGCTTTATAGTTTTGATTCCAGCCCAGTTCCTAGGGCGTCCCAAAATCCGC